>NW_020254776.1:0-1209 GCF_003255815.1 Theropithecus gelada
GATATTTCGGATCCCTTTAAAGACTATAGGGCCAAAGGAAATATCCCACGATAACAAAGAGAAAGAAGCTTTCTGAGAATCTTCTTTGTGTTCTGTGAAATCATGTCACAGAGTTACAGCTTTCCCTCAAGAAGCCTTTCGGTAAGACAGTTCTTGTGGAATTGGCAAAGTGACATTTGGAAGCCCACAGAGGGCAAAGGTGAAAAAGGAAATATGCTCAGATGAAATCTGGAAAGAAGCTTTCTGAGAAACTGCTCTGTGATGTGTGACTTCCACTCACCGAGTTACATCTGTATTTCGTAGATCTCTTTTCTAGCCTTATTTCTGTGGAATTTGAGAACAGATATTTCGGATGCCTTTAAAAACTAAAGGGTCAAAGGAAATATCCTCCAATAACAAACAGAAAGAAGCTTTCTGAGAAACTTCTTTGTGTTCCGTGAAATCATCTCACACAGTTACAGCTTTCCTGTCAAGAAGCCTTTCACTAAGACAGTTCTTGTGGAATTGGCAAAGTGATATTTGGAAGCCCTTAGAGGGCTATGGTGAAAAAGGAAATATCCTCAGATGAAATCTGGAAAGAAGCTTTCTGAGAACTGCTTCGGTGATGTGNGATATTTCGGATCCCTTTAAAGACTATAGGGCCAAAGGAAATATCCCACGATAACAAAGAGAAAGAAGCTTTCTGAGAATCTTCTTTGTGTTCTGTGAAATCATGTCACAGAGTTACAGCTTTCCCTCAAGAAGCCTTTCGGTAAGACAGTTCTTGTGGAATTGGCAAAGTGACATTTGGAAGCCCACAGAGGGCAAAGGTGAAAAAGGAAATATGCTCAGATGAAATCTGGAAAGAAGCTTTCTGAGAAACTGCTCTGTGATGTGTGACTTCCACTCACCGAGTTACATCTGTATTTCGTAGATCTCTTTTCTAGCCTTATTTCTGTGGAATTTGAGAACAGATATTTCGGATGCCTTTAAAAACTAAAGGGTCAAAGGAAATATCCTCCAATAACAAACAGAAAGAAGCTTTCTGAGAAACTTCTTTGTGTTCCGTGAAATCATCTCACACAGTTACAGCTTTCCTGTCAAGAAGCCTTTCACTAAGACAGTTCTTGTGGAATTGGCAAAGTGATATTTGGAAGCCCTTAGAGGGCTATGGTGAAAAAGGAAATATCCTCAGATGAAATCTGGAAAGAAGCTTTCTGAGAACTGCTT
>NW_020254777.1:0-1209 GCF_003255815.1 Theropithecus gelada
TCTTGTGGAATTGGCAAAGTGAGATTTGGAAGCCCATAGAGGGCTATGGTGAAAAAGGAAATATCCTCAGATGAAATCTGGAAAGAAGATTTCTGAGAAACTGCTTAGTGTTCTCTTAATTCATTTCACAGAGTTACATCTGTATTTCGTGGATCCCTTTCCTAGCCTTATTTCTGTGGAATCTGAGACCAGATATTTCGGATCCCTTTGACGACTATAGGGAAAAAGGAAATATCCTCCGATAACAAAGAGAAAGAAGCTTTCTGAGAAACTACTTTGTGTTCTGTGAAATCATCTCACAGAGTTACAGCTTTCCCCTCAAGAAGCCTTTCGCTAAGACAGTTCTTCTGAAATTGGCAAAGTGACATTTGGAAGCCCTTAGAGGGCTATGGTGAAAGAGGAACTATCCTCAGATGAAATCTGGAAAGAAGCATTCTGAGAAACTGTTTAGTGTTCTGTTAATTCATCTCACAGAGTTACATCTCTATTTCGTGGATCTCTTTGCTAGCCTTATTTCTGTGGAATCTGAGACCAGATATTTCGGATCCCTTTCTTTGAAAACTATAGGGCCAAAGGAAATATCCTCCGATAACAAAGAGAAAGAAGCTTTCTGAGAAACTCCTTTGTGTTCTTTGAAATCATCTCACAGAGTTACTGCTCTCCCCTCAAGAAGCCTTTCGCNATATCCTCCAATAACAAAGAGAAAGAAGCTTTCTGAGAAACTTCTTTCTGTTCTTTGAAATCATCTCACAGAGTTACAGCTTTCCCCTCAAGAAGCCTTTCGCTAAGACAGTTCTTCTGAAATTGGCAAAGTGACATTTGGAAGCCCTTAGAGGGCTATGGTGAAAGAGGAACTATCCGCAGATGAAATCTGGAAAGAAGCATTCTGAGAAACTGTTTAGTGTTCTGTTAATTCATCTCACAGAGTTACATCTCTATTTCGTGGATCTCTTTGCTAGCCTTATTTCTGTGGAATCTGAGACCAGATATTTCGGATCCCTTTCTTTGAAAACTATAGGGCCAAAGGAAATATCCTCCGATAACAAAGAGAAAGAAGCTTTCTGAGAAACTCCTTTGTGTTCTTTGAAATCATCTCACAGAGTTACTGCTCTCCCCTCAAGAAGCCTTTCGCTATGACAGTTCTTGTGGAATTGGCAAAGTGATATTTGGAAGCCCATAGTGGGCTATGGTGAAAAAGGAAATATCCTC
>NW_020254778.1:0-1208 GCF_003255815.1 Theropithecus gelada
TAAGTGATCCTTCGGCCTCAGCCTCCCAAGCAGCTGAGACTACAGGCGTGCACCACCATGCCCAGCTAATTTTTGTTTTTGCTTTTTTTTTTTAGTAAAGTTAGGGTTTCACCATGTTGACTAGGCTGGTCTCAAACTCCTGGGCTTAAAAGATCTGCCTGCCTCAACCTCTCAAAGTGTTGGGATTACAGGCGTGAGCCGCTGTCGCCAGCCACATCTTATATAATTATATGTATTTATTATTTATTATGTATTTATTTATCTTTTTTTTTTTTTTTTTGATGAGAAAATAGCTCACTCCGGCCCCCAGGCGCGACGGGCCAGGGTCTCAGCTCAGTGCAACCTCCCCCCCTCAGGGTCCAGTAATTCTCGAGCCCTAGCCTCCCAAGCAGCTGGGACAACAGGCTTGCACCACCACACCCAGCTGATTTTTGTAGTTTTTGTAGAGACAGGGTTTTGCCATATTTCCCAGGCTGGTTGCAAACTCCTGAGCTCAAGCAGTTCGCCCACCTTGGCCTCCAAAAGAGCTGAGATTACAGGTGTGAGCCACCTCACCTGGCCAATATAATTTTTAAACTAATTTTTATTTTTATTTTTATCACAGTTGTACAGGTAATTTTTTTTTTTTTTTTTTTTGAAACAGAGTCTCGCTCTGTCGCCCAGGCTGGAGTGCAATGGCGCGATCTCGGCTCACTACAACCACTGCCTCCCAGGTCCAAGCAATTCTCCTATCTCAGCCTCCCGAGTAGCTGGGACTACAGGCACCCACCACCACACCCGGCTAAGTTTTGTATTTTTAGTAGACACGCGGTTTCCCCATATTGGTCAGGCTGGTCTTGAACTCCTGACCTCAGGTGATCGGACTGCCTCAGAATCCCAAAGTGTTGGGACTACAGGCATGAGCCACCACGTCCGGCCTTGAGGGTAATTTTTTTTTTCTTTTTTTTTTTTTGAGATGGAGTCTCACTTTGTCGCCCAGGCTGGAGTGCAGGGGCACGATCTTGGTTCACTGCAAGCTCCACCTCCCAGGTTCATGCCATTCTCCTGCCTCAGCCTCCTGAGTAGCTAGGACTACAGGCGCCTGCCACCAAGCCTGGCTAATTTTTTTTTTCGTATTTTTAGTAGAGACGGGGTTTCACCGTGTTAGCCAGGATGATCTCAATCTCCTGACCTCGTGATCCACCCACCTCGGCCTCCCAAAGTGCTGG
>NW_020254779.1:0-1208 GCF_003255815.1 Theropithecus gelada
TGGTCACATGACCACAACTCACTGCAAGGAAGCCTGGGAAAATGTAGTCTGCCCACCCACTAGGAGAGGGGAGCACTGGTGCCAGGCTGCGGGACCACCAGTGGGCATTCATGCTTGCAACTTCTTTCTTTTTATGAAAATCCTTAGAGATCCATCTTTCCATATTTTTCTGACTATTTCCTAGGAACAACTGACTATAAATGAAATTTGGGACCAAAAGTTTTGCACTTTCATTGGCCAGTTGCCAAATTGCCCTCTAGAAAGGTTGTACCAATGAACTCACCAAGAGGTGCGGTTCTATTGCATGAAATGTTTCTCCACCCCACGTTTCCTTTTAATCCACATCCTTTGCACATCTCTTCAGAATCCCTGCTTCCTACATCATAACCTTGGGATTTAATACATGATTTTCATTCAGGTTATTATTGATATCAGATTTATCTGGCTATGCATGAACCCAGCCACAGCTTTAGGGAAAGGGATGTCTCTTTCAGCGGTGAAGAGAATAAAAACTGATAGTCCTCAGAGATTTTGAAAAACTAAATTGGGCAGGGAAGGGTGGAAAGAACCGATCTCATTCTATGAAGAGCACGGAGGGATTTTCACGGCGCATGTGGTGCTAAGTACAGCAGACCAGGCTCCCGGGGGCACCCAGAGAGCAGCGTTTCCTCAACAGAAGAGGAGTGAGCACTGCACAGAGTTGCAGAAACGGAATCCCGGACAGGGGTAACAGTAGATGCAAAGGCCCCAAAGCAGGCACTGGTTTGGCCTGCTGGAGGAGCGCAAAGGAAGCCAGTGTGTCTGGAGTAGAGGGGACCAACTTGTCCAGGTTTGCCCAAAACTTTCCTGGTTTTAACACTAGAAATCCCATGTCCCAGGAAACTTCTGAGTCTCAGCCAAGCTGGGATGCCTTGCCTGGAACGGCCCATGTTATAAAACTGAAAGGTCTGTGCCCCACAAACCCCCTCAGTCCAGAGAAAGCTGAGGCAGTGGGTCACCCTAGACTGGAGCAACATACATGACGGTGGGAAGAGTCAGTGACTCTCTTTCATGTCCTCTCTCCCCTCGACCTCAGGAGTCACCCAGGTGGGCACTGGCATCCAGGATGAAAACTTCCCAGCATCCCTTGCAGCAAGCAGTGGCCACGTGACCAGGCAGTGGCCAATGCACATGAGGCCAGTGCACAGCAACTGCCTTTACAGGAAGGG
>NW_020254780.1:0-1208 GCF_003255815.1 Theropithecus gelada
ATAGCCCTCTATGGGCTTCCAAATATCACTCTGCCAATTCCACAAGAACTGTCTTAGCGAAAGGCTTCTTGAGGATAAAGCAGTAACTCTGTGAGATGATTTCACAGAACACAAAGAAGTTTCTCAGAAACATTCTTTATCTTTGTTATCGGAGTATATTTCCTTTGGCTTCATAGTCTTCAAAGGGATCCGAAATATCGGTTCTCAGATTCCACAGAAATAAGGCTAGCAAAGAGATCCACGAAATACAGATGTAACTCTGGGAGATGTATTAACAGAACACTCAGCAGTTTCGCAGAAAGCTTCTCTCCAGATTTCATCTAAGGATATTACCTTTTTCACCATAGCCCTCTATGGGCTTCCAAATATCACTTTGCCAATTACACAAGAACTGTCTCAGCGAAAGGCTTCTTGAGGGGAAAGCAGTAACTCTGTGAGATGGTTTCACAGAACACAAAGAAGTTTCTCAGATAGCTTCTTTCTCTTTGTTATCTGACGATATTTTCTTTGGCCCTATAGTCCTCAAAGGGATCTGAAATATCTGCTCTCAGATTCCACAGAAATAAGGCTAGAAAAGAGATCCACGAAATACAGATGTAACTCTGTGAGATGAATTAACAGAACACTCAGCAGTTTCCCATTAAGCTTCTTTCCAGATATCATCTGAGGATATTTCCTTTTTCACCATAGCCCTCTAAGGGCTTCCAAATATCACTGTGCCAATTCCACAAGAACTGTCGTAGCGAACGGCTTCTGGAGGGGAAAGCAGTAACTCTGTGAGGTGATTTCACAGAACAGAAAGAAGTTTCTCAGAAAGCTTCTTTCTCTTTGTTATTGGAGGATATCTTCTTTGGCCCTATAGTCTTCAAAGGGATCCGAAATATCTGTTTTCAGGTTCCACAGAACTAAAGCTAGCAAAGAGATCCACGAAATGCAATGTAACTCTGGGAGATGAAGTAACAGAACACTCAACAGTTTCCCACAAAGCTTCTTTCCAGATTTCATCTGAGGATATTTCCTTTTTCACCATAGCCCTCTACGGGCTTCCAAACATCACTTTGCCAATTCCACAAGAACTGTCTTCGCCAAAGGCCTCTGGTAGGGAAAGCAGTAACTCTGTGAGATGATTTCACAGAACACAAAGAAGTTTCTCAGAAAGCTTCTTTCTCTTTGTTATCGGACGATATTTCCTTTGGCCCTATGGTCCT
>NW_020254781.1:0-1208 GCF_003255815.1 Theropithecus gelada
TTTATTTATTTTTATTTTTTGACACAGAATCTCACTCTGTCACCCAGGCTGGAGTGCATTGGTATGATCTTGGCTCACTGCAACCTCCACCTCTTGGGTTCAAGCGATTCTCGTGCCTCAGCCTCCCAAGTACGTGGGACTACAGGCATGCACCACTATTCCTAGCTAATTTTTTTATATTTTTAGTAGAAATGGAGTTTCACCATGTTGGCCAGGTTGGTCTCAAACTCCTGACCTCAGGTGATCCACCTGCCTCGGCCTTCCAAAGTGCTGGGATTATAGGCGTGAGCCACCGCACCTGGCAGCATTTCATTTTTGAGATGCCATTTACAATCTGCCCTGTCCTTTTGGAAAAGTTTAGATTCTAAAGCCAACCCCAGGATATACCTTGTTTCTAGTCTGGTACCAGCTGAACCACCTCCTGTCACTCAGCCCCCTCCATGTCCTCTCCTGACAAAGCCGAGTCCCTTTGCGTTTTATGGAGCTCACCTAACCAGCTCGGCCCAGGCTGTAATGAAAGGGACCAGTGGAGTGTAAATTCCTACAGGTGCAGGACAAGGGGGTTGAGAAGGCTCTCACACCAGATGTCCCCTCAGCTCGAAGGGCAGAGAATCAGGTTCCAGAGTGTCCAAGTCTCCTGCCACCCGGTCATAGATTCCTCTTGGATCCTGATATGCGTCTTCAGGCCAGCGGAGGTCCCAGAGGCCCTGACAGGCAAAAAGTGGAGTTAGAACCATGGAGAGATGCCCTGTAGGTCTTCATTGAAGATCTGGGGGATACACACCCCTGCTTAATTTTCCAGAAAAAAACTGTTTTAGCTTTTACTAAACCCCCAAAATATACAAAAAAGGAATGTGTTATAATGAATGCCTATGATGAACCCCATGTGCTTATCGCCTAACTTCAATAATATCAGGCCAGGCACGGTGGCTCATGCCTGTAATTCCAGCACTTTGGGAGGCCAAAGCAGGAGGATTTCTTGAGACCAGGAGTTCAAGACCAGCCTGGGCAACATAGTGAGATCCTGTATCTACAAAAAAAATTTTTTTTTTTTCTTAAGACAGGGTCTGGCTCTGTCACCCAGGCTGGAGTGCAATGGTTGCTCCCTGCAACCTCCACCTTTTGGGCTCAATCCATTCTCCTGCCTCAGCCTCCCAAGCAGCTGGGACTACAGGCACGCACCACCACACCCAGCTAATTTTTGAATT
>NW_020254782.1:0-1208 GCF_003255815.1 Theropithecus gelada
ACGTATCTGTGTGTCTTCTGAGCAAAGACAGCAACACCTTTTTTTTTCTGGATTGTCTTTTCAAGAATGTTTGTGTAGCAGGCATCCTTGCAAGATGATATCTCTCTCAGATCCAGGATTGCGTACTGTCCTAGATAATAAAGATAATGTCTCTTACAACAGATTTGTTTACTGTCAAGAGCGATAAATACAATATGTTCCTCCAGAGTAGGTCTGTTTTCAATCCAAGATCATAAAGATAGTATCTTCATCAGGGACAAAGGCTGAGCAGGTTTGCACGTTGTCCCGGTAAAAGATTGAGGATTCCTCATCTCAGGTTTCTCACCGGTGGCACAAACCCTGTGTGCACAGCATCCACCTGGACTGCTCTGCTCACCCTACAAGGTTTTGGGGGGCAAGGTGAACTAATGTGAACATGAACCTCATACTGTCTGCTGAGCTGTGAGCAGTAAAATCCTTTGTCTCTGACTCGGGAGTCTCATGGACTCTGCCGGCATTCACAGAACTCTGGCAGGTTAGCTTCTTTGTTTGCAGGTCGGTAAAATGCCAACCCCTTCAGAGTTACTGACACTGAGACTGCACTGGCCAGCTGGGAATGGAGATAGGAGGGGACCCAGCTGGATGCAGTGGGCAGTGGGTGTCATAGAGGCAAAAGGGTACAGAATACAATGGGATCCTAGTATCATGGTGGAGGTCAGAAAGAGCCCTAAAAGAGTGAGTCAAGGTAGGAGGTTAGTGAAGGTCCACCTCCACCCTCTCCAGGACAGGGACATCAGGTCACAGTTAATTTCTCTGCAGTTGGTGAGTGGTCATGGTCTCTGGAGTCTCTAGCATCCAGAGCATCCCCGGTCTAGTGGTCCCCCCTTTCTGAGTCACAGCTGCTTTCTCCGTCAAATGAGGCCAGTAATACCCACCCCATACTGATGCTGTGAGGATTAGATGAGCATCTGTAAGTGCTGAAGATAATGCCTGACACATCCCAACCATTCAGCAGTGCAAGCATACACTTACACGGCACTCCTTAGAGCCAGGCATGTGCTGGTGCCTCATGCACGTGACCACATTTGATCCTCACAATGACCCTGTGAGGGAGACTGTGCAACAGAGGACTGACCTCGCCCAAAGACCTCAGGCCTTTGCCGTCAGAGCCTGAGACGTCATCTCTTATTTTTTTTTCTCCTTTCTTTTTCTTTTCCACGGAGGTTGCA
>NW_020254783.1:0-1208 GCF_003255815.1 Theropithecus gelada
CACTCATCCATTCTCTGTGAAATGGGTCTCCCCACATGCCAGGCACCAATGTTGGTAAATGCAGCAGGCTCAGCCTTAGCTCTCATGGGCTTAAAAATTGGGTGGAGAGGCCAGGCGTGGTGGCTTATGCCTGTATCCTAGCACTTTGGGAGGCCGAGATAGGCAGATCATGGGGCCAGGAGGTGGAGACCATCCTGTCCAACATGGTGAATCCGATCTCTACAAAAAACACAAAAAAGAATTAGCTGATTGTGGTGGTGCACGCCTGTAATCCCAGCTAGTCGGGAGGCTGAGGCACGAGAATCGCTAGAATCAGAGTCGGAGGTTGCCGTGAACCGATCACACCACTGCACTCCAGCCTGACGACAGAGTGAGACTGCGTCTCAAAAAGAAAAGAAAGAAAAAAAAATGGGTGGAGCACAAAAATAATCAGACAAGTATCTGAGAAAGCCCAATGGTGCTAAAGGTTCCTAACAAACATCTGATTCTATGAGAGCTTATGAGAGAAGTTGATCTCAGCTGGGAGGGGAGGGAGTGCTTCCTGCAGAAGGGGCTGATCATGCTGAGATCTGAAGCACAGGCAGGAGCTGGCCACTAGAGGAAGGGAGGCTCCACCGCAGGGCAGAGAAAATGCCCTTTGAAATCTCTGCGATGGGAAGGAAGGAGGCACAGAAGAGGGTCTCGCCTCATGGCTGCAGTAGAGAGGGGTGGGGGAGGTGAGGGGAGGAGAAACCCAGCAGGGCCGTGGAGGGTGACTGCCCAGATGGGAAAGGTGGGCCGCAAGAGAGACCACGTGAGGGTGGGGGCTGGGGGAAACCCAAGCGAAAGGAAGCAACATGGTCACCAGGGAGAGATGGGAGTCTAGAGGGATGTGAACTACAAATCCGTGTTCCACGCTGGGGGCCTCGGACTCAGTATGATGGGTAGAAAAGTAGGAGCTGGGGAAGCCCTGGCCCCACCCCAAAAGGAGAGCTCTGAGAAAAGAACAGAGCAACAAAGGAAACTTATGAGGACCTGGGATCAGTCCAGTCCTGGCTGAGACTGCCTGCAGAGGCACCTGGCACAGAGCAAGGCTCATACTGTCTGGGCCACTTGGGGCCAGAAGGGGTACCAAGGTTCGTGGTGCAGAGAACTCTGCCCAGGGCATCCCTGAGTCTTGGGTGGGGGAGGAGGGAAGAGCCTACCTGCCTTTATGTGCAGAGAGGAGA
>NW_020254784.1:0-1207 GCF_003255815.1 Theropithecus gelada
TTTTCACCATAGCCCTCTAGGGGCTTCCAAATATCACTTTGCCAACTCCACACTAACTGTGTTAGCGAAAGGCCTCCTGAGGGGAAAGCTGTAACTCTGTGAGATGATTTCACAGAACACAAACAAGTTTCTCAGAAAGCTTCTTTCTCTTTGTTATCGGAGGATATTTCCTTTGGCCCTATAGTCTTCAAAGGGATTCGAAATATCTGTTGTCAGATTCCACAGAAATAAGGCTAGCAAAGAGATCCACGACGTACAGATGTAACTCTGTGAGTTGAATTAACAGAACACTCAGCAGTTTCTCAGAAAGCTTTTTCCAGATTTCAGCGGAGGATATTTCCTTTTTCACCATATCCCTCTATGGGCTTACAAATATCACTTTGCCAATTCCACAAGAATTGTCTGAGCGAAAGGTTTCTTGAGGGGAAAGCTGTAACTCTCTGAGATGATTTCACAGAACACAAACAAGTTTCTCAGAAAGCTTCTTTCTCTGTGTTATCAGAGTATATTTCCGTTGGCCCTATAGTCTTCAAAGGGATCCGAAATATCTGTTCTCAGATTCCACAGAAATAAGGCTAGCAAAGAGATCCACGAAATACAGATGTAACTCTGTGAGATGAATTAACAGAACACTCAGCAGTTTGCCAAAAAGCTTCTTTCCAGATTTCATGTGAGGATATTTCCTTTTTCACCATCGCCCTCTATGGGCTTCCAAATATCACTTTGCCAATTCCAAAAGAATTGTCTTAGCGAAAGGCTTCTTGAGGGGAAAGCTGTAACTCTGTGAGATGATTTCACAGAACACAAAAAGTTTCTCGGAAAGCTTCTTTCTCTTTGTTATCGGAGGATATTTCCTTTGGCCCTATAGTCTTCAAAGGGATTCGAAATATCTGTTCTCAGATTCCACAGAAATAAGGCTAGCAAAGAGATCCACGAAATACAGATGTAACTCTGAGAGATGAATTAACAGAACACTCAGCAGTTTCTCAGAAAGCTTCTTTCCAGATTTCATCTGAGGATATTTCCTTTTTCACCATATCCCTCTATGGGCTTCCAAATATAACTTAGCCAATTCCACAAGAATTGTCTGACCGAAAGGTATCTTGAGGGGAAAGCTGTAACTCTGTGAGATGATTTCACAGAACACAAACAAGTTTCTCAGTAAGCTTCTTTCTCTTTGTTATCGGAGGATATTTCCTTTGGCTCT
>NW_020254785.1:0-1207 GCF_003255815.1 Theropithecus gelada
GGAATTGGCAAAGTGATATTTGGAAGCCCATAGAGGGCGATGGTGAAAAAGGAAATATCCTCAGATGAAATCTGGAAAGAGGCTTTCTGAGAAACTGCTGAGTGTTCTCTTAATTCATCTCACAGAGTTACATCTGTATTTCGTGGATCTCTTTGCTAGCCTTATTTCTGTGGAATATGAGAACAGATATTTCGGATCCCTTTGAAGAGTCTAGGGCCAAAGGAAATATCCTCCGATAACAAAGAGAAAGAAGCTTTCTGAGAAACGTCTTTGTGTTCTGTGAAATCATCTCACAGAGTTACAGCTTTCCTCTCAAGAAGCGTATCGCTAAGACAGTTCTTGTGGAATTGGCAAAGTGATATTTGGAAGCCCATAGAGGGCTATGGCGAAAAAGGAAATATCCTCAGATGAAATCTGGAAAGAAGCCTTCTGAGAAACTGCTGAGGGTTCAGTTATTTTATCTCACAGAGTTATATCTATATTTCGTGGATCTCTTTGCTAGCCTTATTTCTGTGGAGTCTGAGAACAGATATTTCGGATCCCTTGCAAGACTATAGGGCTAAAGGAAATATCCTTCGATAACAAAGAGAAAGAAGCTTTCGGAGAAACTTCCTTGTGTTCTGTGAAATCATCTCACAGAGTTACAGCTTTCCCCTGAAGAAGCCTTTCGCTAAGACAGTTCTTGTGGAATTGGCAAAGTGATATTTGGAAGCCCATAGGGGGCTATGGTGAAAAAGGAAATATCCTCAGATGAATTCTGGAAAGAAGCTTTCTGAGAAACTGCTGAGTGATCTGTTAATTCGTCTCACAGAGTTACATGTGTATTTCGTGGATTTTTTTGCTCGCCTTATTTCTGTGGAATCTGAGAACAGTTATTTCTTATTCCCTTTAAGACTATAGGGCCAAAGGAAATATCCTCCGATAACAAAGAGAAAGATGCCTCCTCAGAAACTTCTTTGTGTTCTGTGAAATCATCTCACAGAGTTACAGCTTTCCCCTCAAGAAGCTTTTCGCTAAGACAGTTGTTGTGGAATTGGGAACTTGATATTTGGGAGCCCATAGAGGGCTACTGTGAAAAACGAAATATCCTCAAAAGAAATCTGGAAACAAGTTTTCTGAGAAACTGCTGAGTGTTCTGTTAATTCATCTCACAGAGTTAAATCTGTATTTCGGGGATCTCTTTGCTAGCCTTATTTCTGTGGAATCT
>NW_020254786.1:0-1207 GCF_003255815.1 Theropithecus gelada
TTCTGTGGAATCTGCGAACTGATATTTCGGATCCCTTTGAAGGCTATCAGATCAAAGGAAATATCGTCCGATAAGAAAGAGAAAGAATCTTTCTGAGAAACTTCTTTGTGTACTGTGAAATCATTTCACAGAGTTACAGCTTTCCTCTCAAGAAGCCTTTCGTAAGACAGTTCTTGTGGAATTGGCAAAGTGATATTTGGAAGCCTATAGAGGGCTATATTGAAAAAGGAAATATCCTCAGATGAAATCTGAAAGTAAGCTTTCTGAGAAACTGCTTAGTGTTCTGTTCATTCATCACACCGAGTTATATCTGTGGTTCGTGGATCTCTTTGCTAGCCTTATTTCTGTGGAATCTGAAAACAGATATTTCAGATCCCTTTGAAGACTGTAGGGGCAATGGAAATATCCTGCGATAACAAAGAGAAAGAAGCTTTCTGAGAAACTTCTTTGTGTTCTGTGAATTCATCTCATAGAGTTACAGCTTTCCCTTCAAGAAGCCTTTCGCTAAGTCAGTTCTTGTGAAATTGGCAAAGTGGTATTTGGAAGCCCATACAGGGCTATGGTGAAAAAGGAAATATCCTCAGATGAAATCTGGAAAGAAGCTTTCTGAGAAAGTGCTTAGTGTGCTGTTAGTTCATCTCACAGAGTCACATTTGTATTTCATGGATTTGTTTGCTAGCCTTATTTCTGTGGAACCTTGAGAACAGGTATTTCGGATCCTTTGAAGACTGTAGGGCGAAAGGAAATATCCTCCGATAACAAAGAGAAAGAAGCTTTCTGAGAAACTTCTTTGTGTTCTGTGAAATCATCTCACAGACTTACAGTTTTCCCCTCAAGAAGCCTTTCGCTAAGACAGTTCTTGTGGAATTGGCAAAGTGATATTTGGAAGCCCATAGAGTTCTATGGTGAAAAAGTAAATATTCTCCGATGAAATCTGTAAAGAAGCTTTCTGACAAATTGCTCTGTTATGTGTGACTTCCACTCACATGATTACATCTGCATTTCGTGGATCTGTTTGGTAGCCTTGTTTCTGTGGATTCTGAGAACAGGTATTTCGGATCACTTTGAAGACTATAGGTCCAAAGGAAATATCCTCCAATAACAAAGAGAAAGAAGCTTTCTGAGAAACTTCTTTGTGTTCTTTGAAATCATCTCACAGAGTTACAGCTTTCGCCTCAAGAAGCCTTTCGCTAAGACAGTTCTTGTT
>NW_020254787.1:0-1207 GCF_003255815.1 Theropithecus gelada
GATGACACTCTAAAATTAACAAGGTCTCCTGAATGACATCCACTTTCAAAAATGATTTTTGTCCCATTTACTTTCAGGATTTGACAGCCAGCATTTTGTTTTCTGTCTCTTGCTCCACTTATGCACCTGTTCCCTAACACTACACTCACAACTGCACAGCCCTGCATAAAAGCTAGCTTTTAGAAACCTCAATCTGCTTTGGAAAAAAGAAAGGCCAGGTTCCAAGTCTCACAAAAAGTCATTTTTTATTCTATTGTCAACTATTTGCATGGCAATTTTCTGGCCATAAACAAGTGCACTAGAAACAGAAAGTGTAATGAGAAGAAAGTAGAAGGAGGGTGAGTTTCTAGATAGACACACAGGGAAAAGATTCCAAATCCAGAAAAATTCATAAAATGCACCCAGGTAGTGTGGCTTTGATCAATGACAGACTCACCTGCCACGTTCCACGGTGTTGGCCTCTTACTTCCTTCTCAACCTGCCCTTCCTGGTCTTGCTTTCTTAGACCAATACAAACAACCTGGGAGCTGGGGTTAGATAAGAGCACACATCACTGACTGGTAGGGTTGGGAAAGGCAGAAATGGAAGAAGAGAGTTTGACTCATGAAGACCTGGCCCACCTAGGTGCACATCAACTTGGCAGGCAACAGATTACTGAAGGGCTTTCCAGACTCATGGTTTTTATCCAGAATGACTGACTGAGGCAAAGTTCTTGAACCATCGAGTTTTATTGAGCCAGAGCTTGATGCTGCATCCTGGGAAAACATAAGTTTCAAAAAACCTCAGTGGCTAGTGTTCTCTCTGAAGAGGTTTCAGGAGGTTTAGTATTTATACATTTGATTAAAGAGAGAAGGCAGGTAGGAAGAGATGGAGTGGGCAGAGAAACAATTGATCTAATCTTCTCTTCCTTCTCTGCCTCAAAAAATAATAAAGTTATAATCAGCTTTCTTTCTTTCACAAAGAAATATACATCTTGAAAGGTTTTGAAGTCAAGAAAAAACAATTTGTTCAGGCAATCATCCAGAGATGCCTCAGATCTTTGGCTTTCCTGTTTACTCCATTCTTTATCTTTTCTTTTCTTTTTTTTTTTTTTAAGAGACACACTCTTGCTCTGTCACTTAGACTAGAGTGTACTCACTGCAGCCTTGAACTCCTGTGCAGAAACCGTCCTCCCATCTTAGCCTCCCAAGTATCTGAAACTATAAGC
>NW_020254788.1:0-341 GCF_003255815.1 Theropithecus gelada
AAATATCTGTTCTCAGATTCCACAGAAATAAGGCTAGCAGAGAGACCCACGAAATACAGATGTAACTTCATGAGATGAATTAACAGAACACTCAGCAGTTTCTCAGAAAGGTTCTTTCCAGATTTCACCGGAGGATATTTCCTTTTTCAACATAGCCCTCTATGGGCTTCCAAATATCACCTTGCCAATTCCAGAAGAACTGTCTTAGCAAAAGGCTTCTTGAGGGAAAAGCTGTAACTCTGTCGATGACTTCACAGAACACAAAGAATTTTCTCAGAAAGCTTCTTTCTCTTTGTTATCGGAGGATATTTCCTTTGGCCCTATAGTCTTCAAAGGGATCC
>NW_020254788.1:383-1207 GCF_003255815.1 Theropithecus gelada
AGGATATTTCCTTTGGCCCTATAGTCTTCAAAGGGATCCGAAATATCTGTTCTCAGATTCCACAGAAATAAAGCTAGCAAAGAGATTCACGAAATACACATGTAACTCTGTGAGATGAATTAACAGAACACTAAGCAGGTTCTCAGAAAGCTTCTTTCCAGATTTCATCCGAGGATATTTTCTTTTTCACCGTAGCCCTCTATGGGCTTCCAAATATCACTTTGCCAATTCCACAAGAACTGTCTTAGCGAAAGGCATCTTGAGGGGAAAGCTGTAACTCTGTGAGATAATTTCACAGAACACAAAGAATTTTCTCAGAAAGCTTCTTTCTCTTTGTTATCGGAGGATATTTTCTTTGACCCTATCGTCTTCAAAGGGATCCGAAATATCTGTTCTCAGATTCCACAGAAAGAAGGCTAGAAAAGAGATCCACGAAATACAGCTGTAACTCTGTGAGATGAAATAACAGAACACTAAGCAGGTTCTCAGAAAACTTCTTTCCAGATTTCATCCGAGGATATTTCCTTTTTCATCGTAGCCCACTATGGGCTTCCAAATATCACTTTGCCAATATCACAAGAACTGTCTTAGCGAAAGGCTTCTTGAGGGGAAAGCTGTAAATCTGTGAGATCATTTCACAGAACACAAAGAGGTTTCTCAGAAAGCATCTTTTTCTTTGTTATCGGACGACATTTCCTTTGGCCCTATAGTGTTCAAAGGGATCCGAAATATCTGCTCTCAGATTCCACAGAAAGAAGGCTAGCAAAGAGATCCACGGAATACAGATGTAACTCTGTGAGATGAATTAACAGAACACTAAGCAG
>NW_020254789.1:0-636 GCF_003255815.1 Theropithecus gelada
TATCTGTTCTCAGATTCCACAGAAATAAGGCGAGCAAAGAGATCCACAAAATACACATGTAACTCTGTGAGATGAATTAACAGAACACTTACCAGTTTCTCAGAAACCTTCTTTCCAGATTTCAGTTGAGGAGAATTCCTTTTTCACCATAGCCCTCTAAGGGCTTCCAAATATCACTTTGCCAATTCCACAAGAACTGTCTTAGCGAAAGGCTTCTTGAGGGGAAAGCTGCTACTCTGTGAGATCATTTCACAGAACACAAAGTAGTTTCTCAGAAAGTTTCTTTCACTTTGTATCGCAGAATATTTCCTTTGGCCCTATAGTCTTCAAAGGGATCCGAAATATCTGTCCTCAAATTCCACAGAAATGAGGCTAGCAAAGAGATCCACGAAAAACAGATGTAACTCTGTGCGTGGAAGTCACACATCAGAGAGCAGTTTCTCAGAAAGCTTCTTTCCAGATTTCATCTGAGGATATTTCCTTTTTCACCATAGCCCACTATGGGCTTCCCAATATCACTTTGCCAATTGCAGAAGAACTGGTCTTAGCGAAAGGTTTCTTGAGGGCAAACCTGTAACTCTGTGAGATAATTTCACAGAACACAAAGAAGTTTCTAAGAAAGCTTCTTTGTCTTTC
>NW_020254789.1:715-1207 GCF_003255815.1 Theropithecus gelada
GTTTCTCAGAAAGCTTGTTTCTCTTTCTTATCGGAGGATATTTCCTTGGGCCCTATAGTCTTCAAAGGGATCCGAAATATCTGTACTCAGATTCCACGGAAATAAGGCTAGCAAAGAGATACACGAAACAGAGATGTAACTCTGTGAGATGAATTAACAGAACACTAAGCAGTTTCTCAGAAAGCTTCTTTCCAGATTTCATCTAACGATATTTCCTTTTTCAACAGAGCCCTCTATGGGCGTCCAAATATCACCTTGCCAATTCCACAAGAATTGTCTTAGCGAAAGGCTTATTGTGGGGAAAGCTGTAACTCTGTGAGATGATTTCACAGAACACAAAGAAGTTTCTCAGAAAGTTTCTTTCTCTTTGTTATCGCAGAATATTTCCTTTGGCCCTATAGACTTCAAAGGGATCCGAAATATCTCTCCTCAAATTCCACAGAAATAAGGCTACCAAAGAGATCCACGAAAAACAGATGTAACTCTGTGAGA
>NW_020254790.1:0-1207 GCF_003255815.1 Theropithecus gelada
AGTCTTCAAAGTTATCTGAAATATCTGTTCTCAGATTCCACGGAAATAAGACTAGCAAAGAGATGCAAGAAATACAGATGTAACTCTGTGAGATGAATTAACAGAACACTAAGCAGTCTCTCAGGAGCCTCTTTCCAGATTTCATATGAGGATATTTCCTTTTTCACCATAGCCCTCTATGGGCTTCCAAATATCCCTTTGCCAATTCCACCAGAACTGTCTTAGCGAAGGCTTCTTGAGGGGAAAGCTGTAACTCTGTGAGATGATTTCAGAGCACACAAAGAAGTTTCTGAGAAAGCTTCTTTCTCTTTTTTATCGGAGGATAATTCCTTTGGCCCTATAGTCTTCAAAGTTATCTGAAATATCTGTTGTCAGATTCCACAGAAATAAGGCTAGCAAGGAGATGCACGAAATATATGTGTAACTTTGTGAGATGAATTAACAGAACACTAAGCAGTTTCTCAGAAATCTTCTTTCCAGATTTCATCTGAGCATATTTCCTTTTTCACCATAGCCCTCTATGGGCTTCCAAATATCACTTTGCCAATTCCAGGAGAACTGTCTTAGCGAAAGGCTTCTTGAGGGGAAAGCTGTAACTCTGTGAAGTGATTTCAGAGAACACAAAGAAGTTTCTCAGAAAGCTTCTTTCTCTTTGTTATCGGAGGATATTTCCTTTGGCCCTATAGTCTTCAAAGAGATCCGAAATATCTGTTCTCAGATTCCACAGAAATAAGGCTAGAAAAGAGATCCACGAAATGCAGATGTAAGTCTGTGAGTGGAAGTCACACATCACAGAGCAGTTTCTCAGAAAGCTTCTTTCCAGAGATCATCTGAGGATATTTCCTTTTTCAACATAGCCCTCTACGGGCTTCCAAATATCACTTTGCCAATTCCACCAGAACTGTCTTAGCGAAAGGCTTCTTGAGGGGAAAGCTGTAACTCTCTGAGATGATTTCACAGAACACAGAGAAGTTTCTCAGAAAGTTTCTTTCTCTTTGTTATCGGAGGATATTTCCTTTCGCCCTGTAGTCTTCAATGGGATCCGAAATATCTCTTCTCAGATTCCAAAGAAATAAGGCTAGCAAATAGATCCACGAAATACAGATGTAATTCTGTCAGGTGAATTAACAGAACACTAAGCAGTTTCTCAGAAAGCTTCTTTCCAGATTTCATCTGAGGATATTTCCTTTTTCACCATAGCCCACTA
>NW_020254791.1:0-1207 GCF_003255815.1 Theropithecus gelada
TTAATCAGATTGTGACATGCCACGAAAAGTGGATTTCATACAACAGCAAACTCAGTGGCTGGACTAAGAAGAAGCTCCAAACCACTTCCCAACGTCAAACTTGCACCAACAAAAGGTCATGGTCACTGTTTGGTGGTCAGCTGCCTGTCTTCTGATCCACTACAGTTTTTGAATCCTGGTGAAATTATTACATCTGAGATGTATGCCAAACTAATCGAAGAGATGCACGGAAAACTGCAGCACCTGGAGCCGGCACTGGTCAACAGGAAGGGCCCAGATCTCCACAACGCCTGACCACATGTCTTACAACCAGGGCTTCAAAAGTTGAATAAACTGGGTTATGAAGTTTTGCCTCATCTGCCATATTCATCTGACCTCTCACCAACCAACTACCACTTCTTTAAGCATCTTGACAACTTTTTGCAGGGAAAACAAGTACACAACCAGCAGGATGCAGAAAATGCTTTTCAAGAGTTCATCCAACCCTGAAGGCACAGAATAAACAAGTTTATTTCTCATTGGCAAAAATGTATTCATTGTAATGGTTTCTTTTCTTTTTCTTTTTCTTTTTTTTTTTTTGACAGAGTCTCACTCTGTCACCCAGGCCAGAGTGCAAAGGTGCAATCTCGGCTCACCACAACCTCTGCCTCCTGGGTTCAAGAGATTCTCCTGCCTCAGCCTCTTGAGTAGCTGGGATTACAGGCACATGCCACCACTCCCGGCTACTTTTTGTCTTTTTAGTAGAGACGGGATTTCACCATGTTGGTCAGGCTGGTCTCAAAGTCCTGACCTCCTGATCCGCCTGCCTCAGCCTCCCAAAGTGCTGGGATTACAGGCGTGAGCCACAGTGCCCAGCCCATTGTAATGGGTTCTATTTTGATTAATAAAGATGTGTTGCAGCCTAGTTATATAAATTTAAAATTCATGGTCCAAAACCACAATTACTTTTGCACCAACCTAATACTTTAAGAATTAAAAGAAGCCTTTATATTAGAGAGCCCATGGATGATAAAATCATAAAGAATATTACAATCTCCATAACCCACAAACTTGGTAACTTAGACCAACTGGATGAATTAAAAGACACAATCTGTTAATACTAAAACACAGGAGAAATAGGTAATCTATATATATTGATAACTATTAATAAAATGGAATCAATACCTAATAACCTTACAGAAAACTTATATATTCCATAAATCTGACA
>NW_020254792.1:0-1207 GCF_003255815.1 Theropithecus gelada
TGTTTTTCTTGCTACATAAAAATGTACAAGAAAAACTCAAACATTACTAATGATAAATTATAATTTTATTAACATAAATATTTTTGTGAGCTCAATTTATATGACTTAGTTATTATAAAAGAAATAAGCAAGGCCAGGCGCGGTGGCTCAAGCCTGTAATCCCAGCGCTTTGGGAGGCCGAGACGGGCGGATCATGAGGTCAGGAGATTGAGACCATCCTGGCTAACACGGTGAAACCCCGTCTCTACTAGCCGGACAAGGTGGTGGGTGCCTGTAGTCCCAGCGACTCGGGAGGCTGAGGTAGGAGAATGGCGTGAACCCAGGAGGTGGAGCTTGCCATGAGCAGAGATGGGGCCACTGCACTCCAGCCTGGGCAACAGATCGAGACTCCGTCTCAAAAAAAAAAAAAAAGAAAGAAATAAGCAATATGAGGTGGCCATTACCATCCTTTCCCATTTTATTTTGTTGCTATTGATTTATTTTACATGCTATTGATAAATCTTGATGTATACAGAAAAGTAGTTTCAAAGAATAATAATTTTTTAAAAATCTTGACTTGTAATTTCAAGAAGCTTTCAAAAAATTCTTGCAATTACTTTTTAAAGATTCTAGAACAGTTTTCTATGTCTTAAAGCTAAATAACTACAAAGAGCTAACTCTTCTCACATTCTGTATTATAAATATGTAAGTCACAAAAGGAACAGACAAAATCATAAAAACACATGCATGAACAAATGGGCCTTGGCTCATATTTACTTGGATCTGGCAATGCACCTGGGTTACAGTACTATTTTTGTGTGTAATTTTACATGAGTGGACTGTTGTCAAAATAAAAATTGTCTACAATCTCTATTCAGTGGTGTATTTGCACAAATGGTAAACATATACATAGAGATAATGGGAGAAATTTATTTCATGGCTTACAAGAAGACAGGGTGAGACATTTAACTGTTTCATTAATGCTACCTTTTATGATGCACTTGTATGGGCATGGTATTTAAATGTATTATTAAAACTTTTAAATGCTCAATGTTACAGATGGAATTATTAGAGAGAGTACTAACTTATATCCTCTTTGTGTGTGCTTTGGAGGCACCAGGAAATAATAAAGCAGCCCTTTTCCCATCTATTTCCTGAAGGCCAAGCTGTGCTTTTGCAGATTAGGTCTTTCTGTAACACATACACATACACACACACACACACACAA
>NW_020254793.1:0-1207 GCF_003255815.1 Theropithecus gelada
GGTAGCTCACGCCTGTAATCCTAGCACTTTGGGAGGCTGAGGCGGGCAGATCATTTAAGATTCAAGACCAGCCTGGCAAACATGGTGAAAGCTCGTCTGCAGTAAAAATACAAAAATTAGCTAGCGTGGTAGCGGGTGCCTGTAATCCCAGCTACTCAAGAGACTGAGGCAGGGCAGGGCGCCGTGGCTCACACCTATAATCCCAGGACACGGGGAGGCCGAGGTGGCCAGATCATGAGGTCAGGAGATCCAGACCATCCTGGCTAGCACGGTGAAACCCTGTCTCTACTAAAAATACAAAAAAATTAGGTGGATGTGGTGGCAGGCACCAGTAGTCCCAGCTGCTCTGGAGGCTGAGGCAGGAGAATTGTGTGAACCCAGGATGTGGAGCTTGCAGTGAGTCGAGATTGCGCCACTGCCCTCCAGCCTGGGCAATAGAGCAAGACTGCATCTCAAAAAAAGAAAAAAAGAGAGACTGAGGCAGGAGAATCACTTGAACCTGGGAGGCGCAGGTTGTAGTGAGCAGAGATCAAGCCATTGCACTCCAGTCTAGGGGACAGAGCAAAACTCCATCTCAAATAAATAAATAAATAAAAGAAATCAAAGGTGACAGTTACTGAGTGCTGTGGGCCAGGTACAATGGTACATCCTTATTTGGATTACCCTCGTGAATCCGAATCACTTGTGATACCTGTGCTTTAAGCAGTCATATTTCCCACACTCTTAGCTGGCTTGAGATGTGAAAATCCATCAAATTATAGAGTGAAAAAAATATTTAGTGAGGCCCATCTACTTAAATATAGTGCAAAGGGGCGGAGCACAGTGACTCATGCCTGTAATCCCAGTACTTTGGGAGGCCGAGTCGGGCAGATCACTTGAGGTTCAGAGTTCGAGAGGAACCTGGCTGACATGGTGAAACACTGTCTCTACTAAAAATACAAAAATTAGCTGGGTGTGGGGGTGCGTGCCCATAATTCCAGCTACTTGGGAGGCTGAGGCAAGAGAATTGCTTGAGCCCAGGAGGCAGAGGTTGCAGTGAGCCAAGATGGCACCACTGTCCTCCAGCTTGGGCCATAGAGTGAGACTCTGTCTCAAAAACAAACAAAAATTTTCCAATGAATAAAACTACATACCAAGACTTATAGAATGAGACTAAAATCATGTCTGGAGGAAAAGTAGCCTATGACTTAGAAATTATGGCAAAAAA
>NW_020254794.1:0-1207 GCF_003255815.1 Theropithecus gelada
GCTACCTGACTTCAAACTATACTACAAGGCTACAGTAACCAAAACAGCATGGTACTGGTACCAAAACAGAGATATAGACCAATGGAACAGAACAGAGTCCTCAGAAATAATACCACACATCTACAGCCATCTGATCTTTGACAAACCTGAGAGAAACAAGAAATGGGGAAAGGATTCCCTATTTAATAAATGGTGCTGGGAAAATTGGCTAGCCATAAGTAGAAAGCTGAAACTGGATCCTTTCCTTACTCCTTATACGAAAATTAATTCAAGATGGATTAGAGACTTAAATGTTAGACCTAATACCATAAAAACCCTAGAGGAAAACCTAGGTAGTACCATTCAGGACATAGGCATGGGCAAAGACTTCATGTCTAAAACACCAAAAGCAACGGCAGCAAAAGCCAAAATTGACAAATGGGATCTCATTAAACTAAAGAGCTTCTGCACAGCAAAAGAAACTACCATCAGAGTGAACAGGCAACCTACAGAATGGGAGAAAATTTTTGCAATCTACTCATCTGACAAAGGGCTAATATCCAGAACCTACAAAGAACTCAAACAAATTTACAAGAAAAAAACAAACAACCCCATCAACAAGTGGGCAAAGGATATGAACAGACATTTCTCAAAGAAGACATTCATACAGCCAACAGACACATGAAAAAATGCTCATCATCACTGGCCATCAGAGAAATGCAAATCAAAACCACAATGAGATACCATCTCACACCAGTTAGAATGGCAATCATTAAAAAGTCAGGAAACAACAGGTGCTGGAGAGGATGTGGAGAAATAGGAACACTTTTACACTGTTGGTGGGATTGTAAACTAGTTCAACCATTATGGAAAACAGTATGGCGATTCCTCAAGGATCTAGAACTAGATGTACCACATGACCCAGCCATCCCATTACTGGGTATATACCCAAAGGATTATAAATCATGCTGCTATAAAGACACATGCACATGTATGTTTATTGCAGCACTATTCACAATAGCAAAGACTTGGAATCAACCCAAATGTTCATCAGTGACAGACTGGATTAAGAAAATGTAGCACATATACACCATGGAATACTATGCAGCCATAAAAAAGGATGAGTTTGTGTCCTTTGTAGGGACATGGATGCATGAATGTCCCTTCATTTTGCTAAGAATGAAACCATCATTCTTAGCAAACTATCACAAGAACAGAAAACCAAACA
>NW_020254795.1:0-1207 GCF_003255815.1 Theropithecus gelada
AATTGGAAAAAACTGCTTTAAAGTTCATATGGAACCAAAAAAGAGCCTGCATCTCCAAGACAATCCTAAGTCAAAAGAACAAAGCTGGAGGCATCACGCTACCTGACTTCAAACTATACTACAAGGCTACAGTAACCAAAACAGCATGGTACTGGTACCAAAACAGAGATATAGACCAATGGAACAGAACAGAGTCCTCAGAAATAATACCACACATCTACAGCCATCTGATCTTTGACAAACCTGAGAGAAACAAGAAATGGGGAAAGGATTCCCTATTTAATAAATGGTGCTGGGAAAATTGGCTAGCCATAAGTAGAAAGCTGAAACTGGATCCTTTCCTTACTCCTTATACGAAAATTAATTCAAGATGGATTAGAGACTTAAATGTTAGACCTAATACCATAAAAATCCTAGAGGAAAACCTAGGTAGTACCATTCAGGACATAGGCATGGGCAAAGACCTCATGTCTAAAACACCAAAAGCAACGGCAGCAAAAGCCAAAATTGACAAATGGGATCTCATTAAACTAAAGAGCTTCTGCACAGCAAAAGAAACTACCATCAGAGTGAACAGGCAACCTACAGAATGGGAGAAAATTTTTGCAATCTACTCATCTGACAAAGGGCTAATATCCAGAATCTACAAAGAACTCAAACAAATTTACAAGAAAAAAACAAACAACCCCATCAAAAAGTGGGCAAAGGATATGAATAGACATTTCTCAAAAGAAGACATTCATACAGCCAACAGACACATGAAAAAATGCTCATCATCACTGGCCATCAGAGAAATGCAAATCAAAACCAGAATGAGATACCATCTCACACCAGTTAGAATGGTGATCATTAAAAAGTCAGGAAACAACAGGTGCTGGAGAGGATGTGGAGAAATAGGAACACTTTTACACTGTTGGTGGGATTGTAAACTAGTTCAACCATTATGGAAAACAGTATGGCGATTCCTCAAGGATCTAGAACTAGATGTACCATATGACCCAGCCATCCCATTACTGGGTATATACCCAAAGGATTATAAACTATGCTGTTATAAAGACACATGCACACGTATGTTTATTGCAGCACTATTCACAATAGCAAAGACTTGGAATCAACCCAAATGTCCATCAGTGACAGATTGGATTAACAAAATGTGGCACATATACACCATGGAATACTATGCAGCCATAAAAAAGGATGAGTTTGT
>NW_020254796.1:0-1206 GCF_003255815.1 Theropithecus gelada
ACTTCTTTGTGTTCTGTGAAATCATTTCACAGAGTTACAGCATTCCCCTCAAGAAGCCTTTTGCTAAGACAGTCCTTGTGGAATTGGTATAGTGATATTTGCTGGCCCCTAGAGGGCTATGGTGAAAAAGGAAATATCCTCCGATGAAATCTGGAAAGAAGCTTTCTGAGAAACTGCTTAGTGTTCTGTTAATTCATCTCACAGAGTTACATCTGTATTTCGTGGATCTCTTTGCTAGCCTTATTTCTGTGCAATCTGAGAACACATATTTCGGATCCCTTTGAAGACTATATGGCCAAAGGAAATATCCTCTGATAACAAAGAGAAAGATGTTTCAGAGAAACTTCTTTGTGTTCTGTGAAATCATCTCACAGAGTTACAGCTTTCCCCTCAAGAAGGCTTTCGTTAAGACAGTTCTTGTGGAATTGGCAAAGTGATATTTGGAAGCCCATAGAGGGCTATGGTGAAAAAGGAAATATCCTCAGATGAAATCTAGAAAGAATCTTTCTGAGAAACTGCTTAGTGTTCTGTTAATTCATCTAACAGAGTTACATCTGTATTTCGTGGATCTCTTTGCTACCCTTCTTTCTGTGGAATCTGAGACCAGATATTTCGTATCCCTTTCTTTGAACACTATAGTTCCAAAGGAAATATCCTCCGATAACAAAGAGAAAGAAGCTTTCTGAGAAACTTCTTTGTGTCCTGTGAAATCATCTCACACAGTTACAGCTTTCCCCTGAAGAAGCCTTTCGCTAAGACAGTTCTTGTGGAATTGGCAAAGTGATATTTGGTAGCCCATAGAGGGCTATTGTGAAAAAGGAATTATCCTCAGATGAAATCTGGAAAGAACCTTTGAGAAACTGCTTGGTGTTCTGTTAATTCATCTCACAGATTTACATCTGTATTTCGTGGATCTCTTTACTAGCCTTATTTCTGTGGAATCTGAGAACAGATATTTCGGATCCCTTTGAAGATTATAGGGCCAAGGGAAATATGCTTCGATAACAAAGAGAAAGAAGCTTTCTGAGAAACTTCTTTGTGTTCTGTGAAATCATCTCACAGAGTTACAGCTTTACCCTCAAGAAGCCTTTCCCTAAGACAGTTCCTGTGGAATTGGCAAAGTGATATTTATAAGCACATAGAGGCCTATGGTGAAAACGGAAATATCCTCAGATGAAATCTGGAAAGAAGCTTTCTGAGAAACTG
>NW_020254797.1:0-1206 GCF_003255815.1 Theropithecus gelada
AAGTAAATATCCTCCGATAACAAAGAGAAAGAAGCTTTCTGAGAAACTTCTTTGTGTTCTGTGAAATCATCTCACAGAGTTACAGCTTTCCCCTCAAGAAACCTTTCGCTAAGACGTTTCTTGTGGAATTGGCAAAGTGATATTTGGAAGCCCATAAAGCACTATGGTGAAAAAGTAAATATGCTCAGTTGAAATCTCTAAAGAAGCTTTCTGAAAAACTGCTGAGTGTTCTGTTAATTCATCTCACAGAGTAACATCTGTATTTCGTGCATCTCTTTGCTAGCCTTATTTCTGTGGAATCTGAGAACAGATATTTCGGATCCCTTAGAAGACTATAGGGGCAGAGGAAATATCCTCCGACAACAAAGAGAAAGAAGCTTTCTGAGAAACTTGTTTGTGTTCTGCGAAATCATCTCACAGAGTTATAGCTTTCCCCTCAAGAAGCCTTTTGCTGAGACAATACTTGTGGACTTGGCAAAGTGATATTTGGAAGCCCATAGGCGGCTATGGTGAAAAAGGAAATATCCTCCGATGAAATCTGGAAAGAAGCTTTCTGAGAAACTGCTGAGTGTTCTCTTAATTCATCTCACAGAGTTACATCTGTAGTTCGTGGATCTCTTTGCTAGCCTTATTTCTGTGGGAACTGAGAACAGATATTTCGGATCCCTTAGAAGACTATAGGTCCAAAGGAAATATCCTCCGATAACAAAGAGAAAGAAACTTTCTGAGAAACTTCTATTTGTTCTGTGAAATCATCTCACAGAGTTACAGCTTTCTGCTCAAGAAGCCTTTCGCTAAGACAGTTCTTGTGGAGTTGGCAAAGTGATACTTGGAAGCCCATAGAGGGTTATGGTGAAAAAGGAAATATCCTCCAATGAAGTCTGGAAAGAATCTTTCTGAGAAACTGCTGAGTGTTCTGTTAATTCATCTCACAGAGTTACATCTGTATTTCCTCGATCTCTTTGCTAGCCTTATTTCTGTGGAATCTGAGAACAGATATTTCGGATCCCTTAGAAGACTATAGGGGCAGAGGAAATATCCTCCGATAACAAAGAGAAAGAAGCTTTCTGAGAAACTTCTTTGTGTTCTGTGAAATCATCTCACAGAGTTACAGCTTTCCGCTGAAGAAGCCTTTCGCTAAGACAGTTCTTGTGCAGTTGGCAAAGTGATATTTGGAAGCCCATAGAGGGTTACGGTGAAAAAGGA
>NW_020254798.1:0-1206 GCF_003255815.1 Theropithecus gelada
TCTGATTGGGGTGCCTGAAAGTGAGGGGGAAAATGGAACCAAGTTGGAAAACACTCTTCAGGATATCATCCAGGAGAACTTCCCCAACCTAGTAGGGCAGGCCAACATTCAAATCCAGGAAATACAGAGAACGCCACAAAGATACTCCTCGAGAAGAGCAACTCCAAGACACATAATTGCCAGATTCACCAAAGTTGAAATGAAGGAAAAAATCTTAAGGGCAGCCAGAGAGAAAGGTCGGGTTACCCACAAAGGGAAGCCCATCAGACTCACAGCAGATCTCTCGGCAGAAACTCTCCAAGCCAGAAGAGAGTGGGGGCCAATATTCAACATTCTTAAAGAAAAGAATTTTAAACCCAGAATTTCATATCCAGCCAAACTAAGTTTCATAAGTGAAGGAGAAATAAAATCCTTTACAGATAAGCAAATGCTTAGAGATTTTGTCACCACTAGGCCTGCCTTACAAGAGACCCTGAAGGAAGCACTCAACATGGAAAGGAACAACCGGTACCAGCCATCTCAAAAACATGCCAAAATGTAAAGACCATCGAGGCTAGGAAGAAACTGCATCAACTAATGAGCAAAATAACCAGTTAATATCATAATGGCAGGATCAAGTTCACACATAACAATCTTAACCTTAAATGTAAATGGACTAAATGCTCCAATTAAGAGACACAGACTGGCAAACTGGATAAAGAGTCAAGACCCATCAGTCTGCTGTATTCAGGAGACCCATCTCACACGCAGAGACATACATAGGCTCAAAATAAAGGGATGGAGGAAGATTTACCAAGCAAATGGAGAACAAAAAAAAGCAGGGGTTGCAATACTAGTCTCTGATAAAACAGACTTTAAACCATCAAAGATCAAAAGAGACAAAGAAGGCCATTACATAATGGTAAAGGGATCAATTCAACAGGAAGAGCTAACTATCCTAAATATATATGCACCCAATACAGGAGCACCCAGATTCATAAAGCAAGTCCTTAGAGACTTACAAAGAGACTTAGACTCCCATACAATAATAATGGGAGACTTCAACACTCCATTGTCAACATTAGACAGATCAACGAGACAGAAAGTTAACAAGGATATCCAGGAATTGAACTCATCTCTGCAGCAAGCAGACCTAATAGACATCTATAGAACTCTCCACCCCAAATCAACAGAATATACATTCTTCTCAGCACCACATCGTACTTA
>NW_020254799.1:0-1206 GCF_003255815.1 Theropithecus gelada
AGCTTCTTTCTCTTTTTTATCGGAGGATATTTCCTTAGGCCCTATAGTCTTCAAAGGCATCCGAAATATCTGTTCTCAGGTTCCACAGAAATAAGGCTCGCCAATAGATGCAAGAAATACAGATGTAACTCTGTGAGATGAATTAACAGAACTCTAAGCAGTTTCCCAGAAAGCTTCTTTCCAGATTTTATCCGAGGATATCTTGTTTTTCACCATAGCCCTCTATGGGCTTCCAAATATCACTTTGCCAATTCCACAGGAACTGTCTTAGCGAAAGGCTTTGTCAGTTGAAAGCTGTAACTCTGTGAGATGATTTCACAGAACACAAAGAAGTTTCGCAGAAAGCTTCTTTCTCTTTGTTATCGGAGGATATTTCCTTTGGCCCTATAGTCTTGAAAGGGATCCGAAATATCTGTTCTCAGATTCCACAGAAAGAAGGCTAGCAAAGAGATCCACGAAATACAGATGTAACTCTGTGAGATGAATTAACAGAACACTAAGCAGTTTCTCAGAAATCTTCTTTCCAGATTTAAACCGAGTATATTTCTTTTTTCACCATAGCCCTCTACGGGCTTAAAATATCACCTGCCAATTCCACAAGAACTGTCTTAGCGAAAGGCTTTTGGGGGGAAAGCTGTAACTCTGTGAGATGATTTCACAGAACACAAAGAAGTTTCTCAGAAAGCTTCTTTCTCTTTGTTATCGGAGGATATTTCCTTCGGCCCCATAGTCTTCAAAGGGATCCGAAATATCTGTTCTCAGATTCCACAGAAATAAGGCTAGCAAAGAGATCCACGAAATACAGATGTAATTCTGTGAGATGAATTAACAGAAAACTAAGCAGTTTCTCAGAAAGCTTCTTTCCAGACTTCATCCGAGGATATTTGCTTTATCACCATAGCCCTCTTTGGGCTTCCAAATATCACTTTGCCAATTGCACAAGAAATGTTTTAGCGAAAGGCTTCTTGAGGGGAAAGCTGTAACTCTGTGAGATCATTTCACAGAACACAAAGAAGTTTCTCAGAAGGCTTCTTTCTCTTTGTTATTGGAGGATATTTCCTTAGGACCTATAGTCTTAAAAGGGATCCGAAATATCTGTTCTCAGATTCCACAGAAATAAGGCTAGCAAAGAGATCCACGAAACACAGATATAACTCTGTGAGATGAATTAACAGAACACTAAGCAGTTTCTCAGAAAGCTTCCCT
>NW_020254800.1:0-1206 GCF_003255815.1 Theropithecus gelada
TCCATGGTGTATATGTGCCACATTTTCTTTATTATTATTATTATTATTATACTTTAAGTTCTAGGGTACATGTGCATAATGTGCAGGTTTGTTACATATGTATACTTGTGCCATGTTGGTGTGCTGCACCCATCAACTCGTCAGCACCCATCAACTCGTCATTTACATCAGGTATAACTCCCAATGCAATCCCTCCCCCCTCCCCCCTCCCCGTGATAGGCCCCGGTGTGTGATGTTCCCCTTCCCGAGTCCAAGTGATCTCATTGTTCAGTTCCCACCTATGAGTGAGAACATGCGGTGTTTGGTTTTCTGTTCTTGTGATAGTTTGATAAGAATGATGATTTCCAGCTGCATTCATGTCCCTACAAAGGACACAAACTCATCCTTTTTTATGGCTGCATAGTATTCCATGGTGTATATGTGCCACATTTTCTTAATCCAATCTGTCACTGATGGACATTTGGGTTGATTCCAAGTCTTTGTTATTGGTGCCACATTTTCTTAATCCAGTCTGTCACTGATGGACATTTGGGTTGACTCCAAGTCTTTGCTATTGTGAATAGTGCCGCAATAAACATACGTGTGCATGTGTCTTTATGGCAGCATGATTTATAATCCTTTGGGTATATACCCAGTAATGGGATGGCTGGGTCATATGGTACTTCTAGTTCTAGATCCTTGAGGAATCGCCATACTGTTTTCCATAATGGTTGAACTAGTTTACAATCCCACCAACAGTGTAAAAGTGTTCCTATTTCTCCACATCCTCTCCAACACCTGTTGTTTCCTGACTTTTTAATGATTGCCATTCTAACTGGTGTGAGATGGTATCTCATTGTGGTTTTCATTTGCATTTCTCTGATGGCCAGTGATGATGAGCATATTTTCATGTGTCTGTTGGCTGTATGCATGTCTTCTTTTGAGAACTGTCTGTTCATATCCTTTGCCCACTTTTCGATGGGGTTGTTTGTTTTTTTCTTGTAAATTTGTTTGAGTTCTTTGTAGGTTCTGGATATTAGCCCTTTGTCAGATGAGTAGATTGCAAAAATTTTCTCCCATTCTGTAGGTTGCCTGTTGACTCTGATGGTAGTTTCTTTTGCTGTGCAGAAGCTCTTTAGTTTAATTTGATCCCATTTGTCAATTTTGGCTTTTGTTGTCATTGCTTTTGGTGTTTTAGACATGAAGTCCTTGCCCATGCCTATGTCC
>NW_020254801.1:0-1206 GCF_003255815.1 Theropithecus gelada
CATAGCCCTCTATGGGCTTCCAAATATCACTTTGCCAATTCCACAAGAACTGTATTTCCGAAAGTCTTCTTGAGGAGAAAGCTGTAACTCTGTGAGATGACTTCACAGAACACAAAGAAGTTTCTCAGAAAGCTTCTTTCTCTTTGTTATCAGAGGATATTTCCTTTTGCCCTATAGTCTTCAGAGGGATCCGAAATATCTGTTCTCAGATTCCACAGAAATAAGGCTAGCAAAGAGATCCACGAAATACGGATGTAACTCTGTGAGTTGAAGTCACACATCACAGAGCAGTTTCTCAGAAAGCTTCTTTCCAGATTTCATCTTAGGATATTTATTTTTCCCCTTAGCCCTCTATAGGCTTCCAAATATCACTTTGCCAATTACAGAAGCACTGTCTTAGCCAAAGGCTTCTTGAGGGGAAAGCTGTAACTCTGTGAGATGATTTCACAGAACACAAAGATGTTTCTTAGAAAGCTTCTTTCTCTTTCTTATCGGAGGATAATTCCTTTGGCCCTATAGTCTTCAAAGCGATCCGAAATATCTGTTCTCAGATTCCACAGAAATAAGGCTAGGAAAGAGATCCTCGAAATACAGATGTAACTCTGTGAGATGAATTAACAGAACCCTAAGCAGTTTCTCAGAAAACTTCTTTCCAAGTTTCTTCTGAGGATATTTCCTTTTTCACCATAGCCCTCTGTGGGCTTCCAAATATCACTTTGCCAATTCCACAAGAAATGTCTTAGCGAAAGGCTTCCTTAGGGGAAAGCTGTAACTCTGTGAGATGATTTCACAGAACAAAAAGAAGTTTCTCAGAAAGCTTCTTTCTCTTTTTTACGGGAGGATATTTCCTTTGGCCCTGTAGTATTCAAAAGGTTCCGAAATATCTGTTCTCACATTACACAGAATTAAGGCTAGCAAAGAAATCCAAGAAATACAGATGTAACTCTGTGAGTGGAAATCACACATCACAGAGCAGTTTCTCCTTACCCATCTTACTAGATTTCATCTGAGGATATTTCCTTTTTCACCATAGCCCTCTATGGGCTTCAAAATATCACTTTGCCAATTCCACAAGAACTGACTTAGCGAAAGGCTTCTTTAGGGGAAAGCTGTAACTCTGTGAGATGGTTTCACAGAACACAAAGAAGCTTTCTGAGAAACTTCTTTGTGTTCTGTGAAACCATCTCACAGAGTTACAGCTTTCCC
>NW_020254802.1:0-7489 GCF_003255815.1 Theropithecus gelada
AACAAACAGAACCATTTACGGGGAGGGCCTAAAAGTTTTACTTTTCATTTTCCCCCTTTTCTTGTGTCTTAGAGGCTCAATCTTGAGCCTCTTCATCGGTTCTGAGCACTTGATACTGTTGGGTTAGCACCATAGCGTGTATTATGTTTAATTTATCATTAATAAAAGCGGTTAGACGGTTAAAAATGCACGGCCCAATGGTGAGTAAGAGCAAGAGGGTAAGTAGAGGGCCAATAAAGGGCAGGAGGTAAGGGAGGAGCCCTTGAAGCCCAGTCCAAAGTGGGTTGGAAGCTAGATCTTTTCTGCGTCTTTCTAGTTCTTCTTGTAAGGTTTTTATTTTGTCTCTCACAATCCCTGATTTGTTAGCATAAAAGCAGCATTTTTCTTGCAGGGCTAAACAGATTCCTCCTTGTTCTGCTGTAAGTAGATCTAGCCCCCTTCTGTTCTGGAGAACCACTTCGGCTAATGAGTCTACTTGATCTTGCAGATCTTGTATGGTGCTGGATAAGATTTGTACATCAGAAATTAGCTGATTAGATAATTTTGTATATTGGGTCACAGAGACACCTAGGCTTGTAGCTCCTGTTGTGAAGGCTGTGGTGATCCCTAGCCCAGCTAGTAAAGGAATAAACTGTATGGCCCGTTTAGGTCTATATATAAAATGATCAATAGCAGGGATAGGTACCGGTTCATCTCCGGGAATGATGTCAATGTCGGGGAGGAGAGTTGCTAGGACGCAAAGCCCCGTCCAGTTCGTGGGTAGATAAGTGTATGCCATGTTATTGCCACAGAGAAAGACCGAACCATTTACAGCGCATATGGGACCGGTGACATTGGTTATGGAGGTACAGTTGCTGAAGGCAACATGGCCTAGATCTATTTCTTCTGTACTGTTGTAGGAAGGGGAAAAGAGGCAAGATGAATTGGAAAACTGCATCGGTTGAACTAGAAGGGGGGGAATTATTAAACAAGAGATATTAACCGAGGAGCAAGTTACGTAGGATAATGGGAAGGTAGGTATTGCGATAGGAGTAGGGGGACCTAATTTTAAACAAAGCCAACAGTCGTCGACCAGGCTCGTGTTGGACATTAGGAGTAAGTTGTAAGTGGCATTGAGAATGTTTAAAGTCTGGGCATCGACCATGAAGTTATCTCTAACCTTAGGCAAGGCCAAAGGGTGATACCGAAGTTCAGGATATAGGGCTTTATGAATTTCTTCCAGTTTTCTCTGAACACTTCTAATTCTTGTGGTGTCTAATGGACCTCCTCCATCTGAGACGTGGATAGGAGCTGTAGTGCTCCAGCAAATAGACTGTCCTTTTATGCCATTACAGGGAGATTGTATAAGTTTGCTGGTGGATCCTAATACTTGTACATCACTGGTGCCCCCAGTTTGTGTTTTTAGCAGAGTAGCCGTATAATATGTCTTATTGCCTGATCTGCATTGTTGGTATGAGGTGTAACAAGAACTGTGTACTGAGGACTGGTAAGAACTACAGGGGCACTCTTGGAGTGGCCCGCTAGGGGAGGTGTCTTTTGGAATTAACTTGCATTTCCATCTTTGGTTGGGCATTAAGTAAGCTGTCTTGCCTGAGCAAGTCACTTGACTGACCCTGTCTGACGGGGGCTCGGACACTTGTCCTCCGCTGCAATCGCATGGTCGGCCATATCGCTTTTGTACTAATTCTATGGCTTTGCGAGGGTCGTCAAACCCCGCGTAGACCAGTACTAGGTTGTATAAGAAGATTATCTTTGTTGTGAATCTCATCTTGGACTATGTGAGGGGTTACTGCTATGTACGGCGCGGGGTAGGAGGACAAGGGCAAGTAAGAAGTCAAGTGCGTGAGAGTCTTATCTTAAGGGGGTCCTCGGAGCGGCGGAGCCTCCAAGTTCCGGATGACGCCGGTCCAGGCGTCCCTGGAGCAGCCTTGGCGTGGGATGCGTGAATCCAAGTGGCGATTCCGTCAACCTTTATAGCTGTGGGTGTGGTCAGGAGAACAAGGTAGGGTCCTTTCCACCGAGGCTCCAGTCCCTGAGAACGGTGTCGTCTAACGTAGACGGAGTCCCCCACCTGGAAGGGGTGGCTGGTCTGCGAATGTCCTGGCCGGTACAGTTCTGCCAAGGGGGCCCAGATTTGGGTCTGTACTGCTTGTAGTCCTTTTAGCCGGGCCTGTAGGTCAGTCTTAGAATTGGAGGGAGAAAAGGAGTCAAGTAAGGTTGACAAAGGGGGGGGTCCTCCGTAGAGGATTTCGTATGGAGTGAGCCCAAAGCGGTTAGGCGTATTCCGGGCTCTTAATAGAGCTAGAGATAGGAGGCGTCTCCAATCTTTTAAGCCAGTCTCTAAGGTCAATTTAGTAAGGGTCTCTTTTATTGTTCTATTCATTCTTTCTACCTGTCCTGAGCTCTGGGGTCTATAAGCACAATGTAATTTCCAATTAATCCCCAGTATCCTGGCTAGCCCCTGACTTACCTGGGAAACGAAGGCCGGCCCGTTGTCTGACCCAATTACCTTGGGAAGTCCAAATCTAGGAAAGATTTCTTCTAGAATCTTCTTGGCTACTATGTTTGCCGTTTCTTGCCGGGTGGGGAAGGCTTCTACCCATCCTGAAAAGGTATCTACAAACACTAGTAAGTACTTATACCCAGCATAGTGAGGCTTTACTTCAGTGAAGTCTACCTCCCAATAAGCCCCCGGGTGGCTGCCACGGGTTCGGGTTCCTGCTGGCACTCGAGTAGCCCCAGCGTTCACCTGCTGACAGACCTTGCAGGCTGAAGTCACCTGTTCTATTAGAGTACTTGCCTTGGGAATGAGAAAGTCAGTTTTTTCAATCAACATTTTTAACTTCCGGCTACCTAAGTGTGTCCAGGCGTGCATCTGCTGGATCATAGCCACAGCTTCTTTTTGTGGGAGGACTGTCTTCCCTTCTTTTTCCCAGTTCTTGGTGTCCTTGTTTTTTATAGCTCCCATGGCTTCTGCCTCTTCTTGATCTTCTGGGGTGTAGGTATGTTCATTTTGGTCGGTCTTGTTGGGTTCTGAGGCCAAGGTTAGTACTTTTGCCATGGCTGCCTGCTTGGCCACTTGGTCTGCCTGTCTGTTCCCCACCGCAACTGGATCCTGTCCTTTCTGATGTCCGGGACAGTGGATTATGGCTACTTCTCGTGGGAGGAAGAGGGCTTTTAACAAGGCAATTATTTCAGCTTTGTTCTTGATTTCTTTCCCCTCTGATGTTAGGAGACCTCTTCTTTCATAAATACTTCCATGGGTATGAGCCGTTGCAAAAGCATATCGGCTATCTGTATAAATATTAGCCTTTTTCCCCTTGGACAGCTCTAGGGCCTTTGTTAGCGCTATTAGCTCAGCCTTTTGTGCAGACGTGCCAGGGGGCAGTGACTGCGCCCAAATGGTGGTGTGGCCATCTACCACTGCTGCCCCCGCTCTCCGGGTACCTGAGTCAAGATAGCTGCTGCCGTCCGTATACCATGTGTGGTCCGCGTCTGGAAGTTCTGTGTCCTTGAGGTCCTCCCGCGTTCCGTGGGTTTCTGCCAACACCTGCCGACAGTCGTGAGGGCTCAGTTGATCTCCTGGTAGCGGCAGCAGCGTTGCAGGGTTCAGGGTGACCGGAGGGCCAAACTGGACGCGGTCCGTGTCCAATAGAAGGGCTTGGTAGTGGGTCAAGCGTGCATTGGTAATCCACCGGTCCGGGGGCTGTCGCACTATGGCCTCTAGAGCGTGTGGAGTAATAACAGTCAATGGCTGCCCTAGGGTTAACTTAGCAGAGTCTTTGACCAACATGGCAGTGGCTGCCATGATACGGAGACACGGGGGCCAACCGGCCGCTACAGGATCTAGTTTTTTAGACAGATACGCTACCGGTTTCTTCCAGGGCCCTAATTTCTGGGTTAAGACTCCTTTTGCAATTCCTTGCCTCTCATCTAGGAAGAGGGTGAAAGGTTTTGAGGTATCCGGCAACCCAAGGGCTGGGGCAGAGAGGAGTGCTTTCTTTAGAGTCTCAAAAGCCAATTGATGTTCTTCCTGCCAGGTAAAAGGGGTGCTTCCCTTGGTAAGGGTATAAAGGGGGGCAGCCAACTCAGCGAAACCGGGTATCCACAGGCGACAGAACCCAGCAGTTCCTAGGAATTCACGCACCTCTCTGGGATTCCGGGGCGGTGGAATACGAGCCACAGTCTCTATGCGCCCAGGGGTGAGCCACCTTTTTCCCTCACTCAGTATGTACCCCAGGTAAGTTACCTTGGTCTGACAAATTTGTGCCTTCTTGGCGGACGCCCGGTATCCTTTCTCACCTAGTTCCTGGAGTAGATGTCTAGTACCTTGCATGCAGGCTTCCTTTGTGGGGGCCGCCAAGAGGAGGTCATCTACATACTGGAGCAGGGTCACTTCTGGATGCTGGGTCCGGAAGTCGGTGAGGTCCCTGTGGAGAGCCTCATCGAAGAGAGTGGGGGAGTTTTTGAACCCTTGGGGAAGACGGGTCCAGGTCAATTGGCCTGAGATTCCTCTCTCAGAGTCTTTCCACTCAAAGGCAAATAGTTCCTGGCTTTGGGGGGCCAGGGGTAAACAAAAGAAGGCATCTTTTAAGTCTAGTACGGTATACCAGCTGTAGTCTGGTTTTAAGGTACTGAGCAAGTTGTAAGGATTGGGGACCGTAGGGTGAATATCCACAGTTCTTTTATTAATTTCTCTCAAATCTTGGACGGGCCTGTAATCCTGGGTACCAGGCTTTTTTACTGGCAGAAGAGGAGTATTCCAGGGTGAGCGACAAGGTCGCAAAACTCCAAGTTCTAGAAATTTGATAATGTGTTGCCGAATGCCCATATGAGCCTCTAGGCTCATGGGGTATTGTTTGATAGATACAGGCACCGCTGTGGGCTTTAGATCAATTATAATTGGGGCTTGACACTTGGCCCGCCCAAGTCCTCCCGTTTCCGCCCAAGCTTGGGGAAAGTCTTGTAACCAGACATCAGGGAGGCTGGTGGTGACCGGGACGTCAAAAAGCCGGTGTTCATCTTGCAGAGACACAGTCAAAATTTGGATGGGCTGGCCATCTCGGTCTAACACGTGGGCCCCTGCCTCTGAGAAGTGGATCTGAGCTCCGAGTTTGGTTAGGAGATCTCGCCCCAGAAGGGGGTACGGACATTCAGGTACCACCAAGAAGGAGTGCGTCACCATTCCTTGCCCTAGGTTAACTGTCCGGTGGTTAATCCATTTGTGCATTTTTCTTCCTGTTGCCCCCTGGACCCATGATGTACGAGAGGACAGGGGTCCGTTTGCCTTGGTCAAAACCGAGTGTTGGGCGCCTGTGTCCACCAAGAAGGTGGTGGGATGCCCCCCTACAGATAGAGTTAGCCGGGGCTCGGGGGGGGCTCCAGAGCCCTGACACCCCTATTCGCTGTCCTCACCTAAGGCGAGAACAGGGGCAGGTTTCTTCTGGTCTCTAGGACGCTTGGGGCAGTCCTTGATCCAATGCCCTCGCTCTTTGCAGTAGGCGCACTGGTCCTTATCTACTTTAGGCCGCCTTCTTGTTTCCCCTGACTTTCCTGTCCTTTTTTCTGTCACTACGGCTGCCAGGATTTTGGTCAAATGCTTATCTCTTTTTCTGTCTCTCCGATCTTCCCGTTCTTCCTGTTCTTTTATAAGCCTAGCTTCTCTTTCTTCTGGGGTTTCTCTTTTATTGTATACCTTTTCTGCCTCCCTTACTAATTCCTGCAGCCCATGAGTTTGGATTCCGTCTAGCCTTTGGAGTTTTCCTTTTATGTCTGGTGCTGCCTGATCTATGAACGACATGGCCACGGTAGCCTTGTGTTCTGGTGCTTCTGGATCAAATGGGGTATACATTCGAAACCCCTCCAGAAGCCTTTCCATAAAGGCTGCCGGGCTTTCATCTTTTCCCTGAGTTATAGTCCTTACCTTGGCCAAATTGGTGGGGCGTTTTCCTGCCCCCTTGAGACCCGCCAACAGAGCCTGGCGATAGATTCGGAGACTCTCCCTACCTGGTGCTGTCTCATAATCCCAGTCCGGGCGGGTGAGGGGAAATCCCTCGTCTATTTCATTGGGGAGCTGGGTTGGAAGGCCTCCTGGTCCCGGCACATTTTTCCGGGCTTCCAGGAGGACTCGCTGCCTTTCTTCGGTGGTTAAAAGGACCTGCAAAAGCTGTTGACAATCATCCCAGGTAGGCTGGTGGGTGAGGAGAATTGATTCTATCAACGAGGTCAAGGCCTGGGGGTCTTGGGAAAAAGGGGGGTTGTGGGTTTTCCAATTATAGAGGTCGGAGGCAGAAAAAGGCCAGTACTGGATCGTGCGGTTGACCGTGCGAAGGGGAAAAAGGGAAGATTGCCAGGTGGAAGGGCCATCCGGGCCTTCGGCCCGCCGGAGGCGGAGACGGGGGGTTTGTGGCGGGGTCTTGGGGGTGAGTTCAGGTGGGGCTGGAGAGGAAGGCGGGGTCGACGAGGAGACAAGAGAGGAAGGAGTGGGGGCAGAAGGGGTGGTAGGAGAAACGGGGGACAAGACAGGGGGCGAGGGTGAGTTGTAAGGTGGGGGTTCCAGGAGGGGATTATGTGGTGGATGAGGTAGAGGGTCTTGGAAGAGGAGGTCTTGATGCGACTCATCTGGGAGTACGGGTTTAGGTGGATCCAGGGTCCGGTTCTTTGGGACTTCTAGGGCAAGGAGAGTGGACTTGGGTGAGGAAGGGGTATAGAGAAAGGGTTTCACCCAAGGCGGAGGATTTCGGACGAGATCCTCCCAGGTGATGATGTAGGCCACTTGGTCCGGGTGACCATGCGGCCCAGGATCCATTACCTTTGTTTTAACCTGCAAAATAACGGAGAGGTTAAAAGTTCCGTCCCGGGGCCACCCGTCATGAAGGGTAGGCCACTCGGACGAGCAGAAAGTTTGCCATCGTCCTTTTCGGACTCCTACGGAAAGATTGTGGGCTCTGGCCCGGACGTCTGAAAAGTGTGTCAAAGTCAAAGATAGAGGAGTTGTTAGCGTCTGTCCCATTGTCCCGTCCTCAGGCTCATACACACATATAAATAAGACAACAGTGACAACACAAACCAGACAAAAACAGAGGAGCCGCGTGGCCAGAGAATGGCGCCAAAGTACTACAAGTGATTCAGATGGCAGGGGGAACCTGCCTTCAGATTTGAGGAGGCTGACAGTGTCATCAGCCTTCTTCCAGACGACCGCCGGGGCGTCCCCCGGGGTCGGAGTGTGAGGGTCCAGGACACGTCTGTCCTCCCTCTACACTCCTACGGAGGTTGGCCGACCTCAGAGACTAAAGACAAAACAAAAGTAAAGTACCTGACTACACGTAAGAGTCGTCTTGTCGTCCGTCCGCCACCGGTGGCCGGGGCCGCGCGGTTTCTGCCGAAAAGGAAAAGGGGCCGGTGTCCTCTGGCCGCCTCTCAAATCCCGGACGAGCCCCCAGATGTTAGAATCACGTTCCTTAGGGGTTGAGAGTCGGCGCGAGGAACC
>NW_020254803.1:0-1206 GCF_003255815.1 Theropithecus gelada
ATATCTGTTCTCAGAATCCACAGAAATAAGGTTAGCATAGAAATCCACGAAATACAGATGTAACTCTGTGAGACGAATTAACAGAACACTAAGCAGTTTCTCAGAAAGCTTCTTTCCAGATTTCATCTGAAGATATTTCCTTTTTCACAATAGCCCTCTATGGGCTTCCAAATACCACTTTGCCAATTCCACAAGAACTGTCTGAGCGAAAGGCTTCTTGAGCGGAAAGCTGTAACTCTGTCAGATGATTTCACAGAACACAAAGAAGTTTCTCAGAAAGCTTCTTTCTCTTTCTTATCGGAGGATATTTCCTTTGGCCCTATAGTCTTCAAAGGGATCCGAAATATCTGTTCTCAGATTCCACAGAAATAAGGCTAGCAAAGAGATCCACGAAATAGAGATGTAACTCTGTGAGATGAATTAACAGAACACTAAGCAGTTTCTCAGAAAGATTCTTTCCAGATTTCATCGGAGGATATTTCCTTTTTCACCATACCCCTCTATGGGCTTCCAAATATCATTTTGCCAATTCCACAAGAACTGTCTTAGCGAAAGGCTTCTTGAGGGGAAAGCTGTAATTCGGTGAGATGGTTTCACAGAACACAAAGAAGTTTCTCAGAAAGCTTCTTTCTCTTTGTTATCGGAGGATATTTCCCTTGGCCCTATTGTCTTGAAAAGGATCCGAAATATCTGTTCTTAGATTCCACAGAAATAAGGCTAGCAAAGAGATCCACGAAATACAGATGTAATTCTGTGGGATGAATTAACAGAACACTAAGGAGTTTCTCAGAAAGCTGCATTTCAGATTTCATCGGAGAATATTTCCTTTTTCACCATAGCCGTCTATGGGCTTCCAAATATCACTTTGCCAATTCCACAAGAACTGTCATAGCGAAAGGCTTCTGGAGCGGAAAGCTGTAACTCTGTGAGTTAATTTCACAGAACACAAAGAAGTTTCTCAGAAAGGTTCTTTCTCTTTGTTATCGGAGGATATTTCCTTTGGCCCTACACTCTTCAAAGGGATCTGAAATATCTCTTCTCAGATTCCACAGAAATAAGGCTAGCAAAGAGATCCACGAAATACAGATGTAAATCTGTGAGATGAATTAACAGAACACTAAGCAGTTTCTCAGAAAGCTTCTTTCCAAATTTCATCGGAGGATATTTCCTTTTTCACCATAGCCCTCTATGGGCTTCCAAATATCA
>NW_020254804.1:0-1206 GCF_003255815.1 Theropithecus gelada
ATATCATGTTTTCTAATATATTAAAATAATACTGTCATATTATTACAGTGACCATAAAACTAAATGTCTTTGTGGGATATATTATATAGTGAACAGGGAAACTGTTGTGAATTTAATTTTGATACTGTGTAAAATGAAACATCTCTGGATATACTGGACATACAATCATGCTAACTCTCAACTCCCTTGATAGGAATCCTCTGTGTTCATGTTGGCTTATACTTTAATTGTTGTTTTTGAAATATTGTGTGTTGCATTTTAGATTTAAGGCAATTTGGGGGTAAAAATAAAATTTTTAGATTGTTTTTATGGCTATGGAATACAAAAAGTGTCCATTTTATAAATTTAAAAGTTTCTACTCCCCTACTATAAAAAAGGAAAACTATTACATTATTTTATGGTGCAAACATCATATTTAAAAAAAAATCAATTCGTAAATGAATCAGATGCTAACTTGTTCAAAATCCCAGCAGGAAAGTGATGACAAACACCAATTGGTAACCGAATAGCATTTATGGAAAAGATGGTTACTAAAGTGTGGGTAGGGGTAAGGAAAACATCAAAGGATGCTGAAGCATCCAGCATCTCGCAATACTGGGAAACTTCTAACCCTCCTTAGCACTGAAAAATTACAGGGAAGGAGCATCCAGAATAAATATCCCTAAGTATCTTTTTACTTTATTCTTATCGGCTGTTGATGCTAGCCATTGACCAACATCAGCTAGAAGCAGAGAGCAAGGGAACTCAAATGGAACATTGGGACAACATCAGGTACAGGACACACAGAAAGATAAAGAAAGGTGATTAGATTTGGGGGACAAAACAGAATATTCCAAACACATGCTATGACGGGGCAACGTGCTCCAAAAAAAGAAAAAAAAAAAAAGCTAGATCTACTTTTGATGATGTATATTCATAGCCTGGAATTATTTCTCAACCTAAAATATTAAGAGTATGTATATATTTTAAAATATTTTTAGTTTAGAATGTAAGATTAACTCTTGTGGATATGAACTTAGCTTGGTTTTGTAGCTTGTTTTATAGCTTTGTTTTTAACAACCCATCACGGGTTAAGTAGTTGCCAACAGTAAAGTTTCATCTGGAAAAGTTTGCACATGAAAGTAGGGTAATTGATAAAAGAAAGTTGAATAAATGGACTATTTCCAAAGTTGTGCATAAGGAAAGGGAAAACTGACAAACAGCAAC
>NW_020254805.1:0-1206 GCF_003255815.1 Theropithecus gelada
GAGGAGATCGCACTCAGAAGAGCGCACACTCGGGGAAGCACACACTCAGGGGAGTGCACACTCAGGGGAGTGACACTCAGGGGAGTGCACACTCACATGTGTGTGCACTCAGGGGAGCACGCACTCAGATGATCACACACTCAGAGGAGATCACACTCTGACGAGCGCACACTCAGGGGAGCGCACACTCGGGAAGCACACACACAGAGGAGGTCACACTCAGACGAGAGCACACTCGAGTGAGCACACACTCAGGAAAGTGCACACTCAGGGGAGCGCACACTCCGGGGAGTGCACACTCAGGGGAGCGCACACTCAGACGAGCTTGCACTCAGGGGAGCATGCACTCATGGGAGCGCACACTCAGGGGAGCGCACTCTCGGGGGAGCTCACACTCAGACGAGCGCACACTCAGGGGAGCACACACTCAGAGGAGCTCACACTCAGACGAGCGCATAGAGGAGTGCGCACTCAGGGGACCGCACACTCACATGAGCGTGCACTCAGGGGAGCACGCACTCAGATGATCACACACTCAGAGGACATCACATTCTGACGAGCGCACACTCAGAGGAGCGCACACTCAGGGGAGTATGCATACAGATGAGCCCACACTCAGAGATCACACTCAGACGAGTGCACACTCAGGGGAGTGCACACTCGGGGAGCACACACTCAGGGAAGCACACACTCAGGGGAGTGCACACTCGGGGGAGCACACACTCAGGGGAGTGCACACTCAGATGAGCGTGCACTCAAGGGAACACGCACACAGATGAGCACACACTCAGAGGAGCTCACACAGACGAATGCACACTCAGAGTTCACACTCAGAGAAGTGCACACTCAGAGGAGCTCACACTCAGACGAACACACACTCAGAGGAGCGCGCACTCAGGGGAGCGCACACTCTGGGGAGCGCACTCTCAGGGGAGCACACACTCAGGGGAGCACACACTTAGTGGAGTGCACACTCATAAGAGCTCACATTCTGGCGAGCGCACACTCAGAGGAGCACATACACAGGGGAGTGCACACTCAGGGGAGCACACACTCAGACGAGCGTGCACTCAGGGGAGCGCATACTCGGACGAGCGCACACTCAGACAAGCACACACTCAGAGGAGCTCACACAGACGAGTGCACACTCAGAGGAGCTCACACTCAGAGGAGCACGCACTCAGGGGAGCGCACACTCAGGGGAGC
>NW_020254806.1:0-1205 GCF_003255815.1 Theropithecus gelada
TAGTGTTCTCTTAATTCATCTCACAGAGTTACATCTGTATTGCATGGGTCTGTTTGCTAGCCTTATTTCTGTGGAATCTGAGAACAGATATTTCGGGTCCCTTTGAAAACTATAGGGCCAAAGGAAATATCCTCCGATAGCAAAGAGAAAGAAGCTTTCTGAGAAACTTCTTTCTGTTCTGTGAAATCATCTCACAGAGTTACAGCTTTACCCTCAAGAAGCCTTTCACTAAGACGCTTCTTGTGCAATTGGCAAAATGATATTTGGAAGCCCTTAGAGGGCTATGGTGAAAAAAAAATATCCTCAGATGAAATCTGGAAAGAAGCTTTCTGCGAAACTGCTTAGTGTTCTGTTAATTCATCTCACAGTTATATCTGTATTTCGTGGATCTGTTTGCTAGTCTTATTTCTGTGGAATCTGAGAACAGATATTTTGGATCCCTTTGAAGACTATAGGGCCAAAGGAAATATCCTCCGATAACAAAGAGAAAAAAGCTTTCTGAGAAACTACTTTTGTTCTGTGAAATCATCTCACAGAGTTACTGCTTTCCCCTCAAGAAGCCTTTCGCTAAGACAGTTCTTGTGCAATTGGCAAAGTGATATTTGGAACCCATAGAGGGCTATCGTGAAAAAGGAAATATCCTCAGATGAAATCTGGAAAGAAGCTTTCTGAGAAACTGCTCTGTGATTTGGGACTGCCACTCACAGAGTAACATCTGTATTTCGTCGATCTCTTTGCTAGCCTTATATCTGTGGAATCTGAGAACAGATATTTCGGATCCCTTTGAAGACTATAGGGCCAAAGGAAATATCCTCCGATAAAAAAGAGAAAGAACCTTTCTGAGAAACTTCTTTGTGTTCTGAAATCATCTCACAGAGTTGCAGCTTTCCCCTGAAGAAGCCTTTGGCTAAGACAGTTCTTGTGGAATTGGCAAAGTGATATTTGGAAGCCCATAGAGGGCTATGGTGAAAAAGGAAATATCCTCAGATGATATCTGGAAAGAAGCTTTCTAAGAAACTACTCTGTGATTTGGGACTTCCAATCACAGAATTACATCTGTATTTCGTGGATCTCTTTGCTAGCCTTATTTCTGTGGAATCTGAGAGCAGATATTTCGGATCCCTTTGAAGACTATAGGGCCAAAGGAAATATCCTCCGATAACAAAGAGAAAGAAGCTTTCTGAGAAACTTCTTTGTGTTCTGTG
>NW_020254807.1:0-1205 GCF_003255815.1 Theropithecus gelada
ATACAATTTGACATTTTTGTAAGATTGAATCTTCTTATCCAAAATTAGGTATATCTTGTCTCTTAAATATATATACATTTATTTATATATAATAAAAATATACTAATTATGTGCTACTAATTATATATATTATCATAATTATATATAAATATATAATCCATAAATATATACATTTTCTGAGACAGGGTCTGTCTCTGTCACCCAGGCTGGTGTGCAGTGTTGTGATCCTAGCTCACTATAACCTTGAACCCCTGGGGCTCTAGCAGCTCTTCCCCTCAGCCTCCTGAGTAATTAGGACTACAGGCACATGCCACTATGCCTGGCTAATTTTCTAAACTATTTTGTAGAGATGGGATCTCACTATATTGCCCAGGCTGATCTCAAACTCCTGCCTTCAAGCAATCCTTTTGCCTTGGCCTCCCAAGTCACTGAGCTGGCATATATTTATCTTCTCTTATATGTCTTTTTAAAATATCTCTTAGTAAAGCTTTATCGTTTTCTTCATTTAAGTGTTTCACTTGTCAAGTTGATCCCTGATTATTTTATGATGTCTGCTGTTATTAAATGGATTTGAATTGCATCTTTAACTTTTTCAATATATTTTCAAACCTATACATAATTTAGTTTTATTACTGACCACCTGACCAAATTGTCTTTTTCTCTCTAGTAGTCTCATTAGTTAATTCTCTTAGGTTTCCTAGATGTAAAATCACATCATATTCAAATAATAATCATTTGTCCTCCTGTTATTTTGCATAAAACTTAGCAGTTCTTTGACTCAAATGAGAGGGGCTCCAAATATGACACCTTGTGTTCTTCCTTAGTTATCTATATCCCAACACCTCTGTCGCCAATTTTGGAAATATCACTAAGGTTTTTGCAGAATTTCATTTACCCACCTTCCTTACCATTTCACATTCCTTTTTGAACACGGGGCCTCTTATCTTCTCTCCTTAAAATTCACAATTCCCCCTCCACGAAGAAAAACAATTACTAAGTAATGACTTTCACCCTATGCCTTTAAACCAGGCCACTCCCCATATATGACCTGTGCAAAATAAAAGTAACCCCTGGGTCTCCCTGCCACATTCTCTGCAGATTCCCTGGACTTCATGCTGCCTCCTGAGCTTTATTTATCTCCCTGCCCCTGTGCTATTCCAGTTCTTCACTTTTTTGCCTTATCTCCCATTGGCAGGTCTGTTCTC
>NW_020254808.1:0-1205 GCF_003255815.1 Theropithecus gelada
GTAAAACTTCAGTAGCTTCAATATAAAGATGCTGAGATGATCTTAGAGCCATTTCGTCCCTAGATCCTTCTGCAGTGTGGAGTGTGACATCTCTACCAGCCTCTGGTCAGTGACCGCCTGTGGGTAACTGAATGCTTGAAGTGTAAATGAGAAACTGAACTTCTAATTTTATTTAGTCAAATTTAAATAGCTATATGGGCCGGGCACCGTGGCTCATGCGTGTATTCCCAGCAGTTTGGGAGGTCGAGACGGGTGGATCATGTGAAGTCAGGTGTTCAAGACCAGCCTGGCCAACAAGGTGAAATCCCATCTGTACTTAAAAATATAAAAAATGAGTCTGGCGTGGTGACAGGCGCCTGTAATCCCAGCTACTCGGGAGGCCGAGGCAGAAGAATCACTTGAACTCGAGAGGCAGAGGTTGCAGCAAGCCGAGATCGAGCCACTGCACTCCAGCCTGGGTGACAGAGGGAGACTCTGTCTTAAGAAAAAAAAAGATTTTAAAAAACCCTACATGCCCCTAGTTGCTTCTGTAGGAGACGGCATGGTTCCAGAAGGTACACTTTGTGTTGAGGACTCTGCAGCGTCAGGCTGGAGACAGTCTCCCTTCCTAGCAGCGTGGGCCGCTGGGCTGCTCTTCTACCAGAAGGGATGGTGGCATCTCCGGGAGGTATCTGTGGACTCAGATCTGTGTGGATTAGTGACTGTGTTACTCACAGATACTTAATTTTATGGGTAAATGAATACGTGGACTGGCTGCAACTTCAGGGCGAGATTCGGGAGTAGGGAGTAAAAAGTGACGCTGGAACCCTGGGCTTGTCCTGCCGCCCCCAGGAACCGGTCGGGGCGCCTTCTCGTCTGAAGTCCCAGCACGTGGTCAGGGTACCCCTCCCCTCTGAACCCCCCAGGAAGTGATCGGGGCACCGCTCCCCTCTGAAGCCCCTGCACCTGGTCGGGGAGCCCCTCCCTTCTAAAGCCCCCAGACCTTCCTGGCCTGCGGTGCTGCTTCTCCAAATGCTGCCCTTGGCTGTTTTCCAGGAGTCATCTGCACCCGAGCAGGCTGCGTGTGTCATTTCTTGTTGGATCTGGGGTGTTGGTGAAGCTCATTTATCTTGTCTTCCTCCTCACGTGCCGCATCTCACCTGTTGTCTGTCTGAGTTCGTGTGAGTGCGTGTTGTGCATTCTCAGGCTGTACTCGGTGCTTAGGT
>NW_020254809.1:0-1205 GCF_003255815.1 Theropithecus gelada
TTTTCTATTGATTGGAATAGTTTCAGAAGGAATGGTACCAGCTCCTCCTTGTACCTCTGGTAGAATTCAGCTGTGAATCCATCTGGTCCTGGATCTTTTTTGGTTGGTAGGCTATTAATTATTGTCTCAATTTCAGAGCCTGCTCTTGGTCTATTCAGGGATTCAACTTCTTCCTGGTTTAGTCTTAGAAGAGTGTAAGTGTCCAGGAAATTATCCATTTCTTCTAGATTTTCTAGTTTATTTGTGTAGAGGTGTTTATAGTATTCTCTGATGGTAGTTTGTATTTCTGTGGGGTCGGTGGTGATATCCCCTTTATCATTTTTTATTGCATCTATTTGATTCTTCTCTCTTTTCTTCTTTATTAGTCTTGCTAGCGGTCTGTCAATTTTGTTGATCTTTTCAAAAAACCAACTCCTGGATTCATTGATTTTTTTGGAGGGATTTTTGTGTCTCTATCTCCTTCAGTTCTGCTCTGATCTTAGTTATTTCTTTCCTTCTGCTAGCTTTTGAATGTGTTTGCTCTTGCTTCTCTAGTTCTTTTAATTGTGATGTCAGAGTGTCAATTTTAGATCTTTCCAGCTTTCTCTTGTGGGCATTTAGTGCTATAAATTTCCCTCTACACACTGCTTTAAATGTGTCCCAGAGATTCTAGTATGTTGTATCTTTGTTCTCATTGGTTTCAAAGAACATCTTTATTTCTGCCTCCATTTCGTTATGTACCCAGTAGTCATTCAGGAGCAGGTTGTTCAGTTTCCATGTAGTTAAGCGGTTTTGATTGAGTTTCTTAGTCCTGAGTTCTAGTTTGATTGCAGTGTGGTCTGAGAGACAGTTTGTTATAATTTCTGTTCTTTTACATTTGCTGAGGAGTGCTTTACTTCCAATTACGTGGTCAATTTTGGAATAAGTGCGATGTGGTGCTGAGAAGAATGTATATTCTGTTGATTTGGGGTGGAGAGTTCTATAGATGTCTATTAGGTTGGCTTGCTGCAGAGATGAGTTCAATTCCTGGATATCCTTGTTAACTTTCTGTCTCGTTGATCTGTCTAATGTTGACAGTGGGGTGTTGAAGTCTCCCATTATTATTGTATGGGAGTCTAAGTCTCTTTGTAAATCTCTAAGGACTTGCTTTATGAATCTGTGTGCTCCTGTATTGGGTGCATATATATTTAGGATAGTTAGCTCTTCCTGTTGAATTGATGCCTTTA
>NW_020254810.1:0-1205 GCF_003255815.1 Theropithecus gelada
GGCTCACTACAACCTCCGCCTTTCCGGTTCAAGTGATTCTCCTGCCTCAGCCTCTCAAGTAGCTGGGATTACAGGTGTCCAACACCACGCCCAGCTAATTTTTTGTATTTTTAGTAGAGACGGGGTTCCACCACGTTGGCCAGGCTGGTCTCGAACTCCTGACCTCAGGTGATCCACCTGCCTCAGCCTCCCAAAGTGCTAGGATTACAGGGATGAGCTACCACACCCAGCCCTGGAATCTGTGCTTCTAACAAGTTTCCTGGAGGAGGACTCCAGGAAAATTGGTGATCTAGTTCCACACCCTACCCCATGCAGTCACCCTTTACAGCCTCCCTGGTAGGTGATTATCCACTTCTGTTCAAATACCTCTGGTGACAGGGAGCTCACCCCGTCTCAGGAAGCCCTTTCCTTCCTTGCATGAGCCCAAGTTGGCCTCCTTGTGACCACCTCCTTCTTCCACCATTCAGCCTGTATGCAGTTCCCCAAAGGGATGACCATCCCCACCCTTAGCCTTCTCTGCCTGAGTCCAACTCTCCCAGTTCCTTCCACCATTCCTCTCCCAAATGTTTCAAAGCCCCTTCCATTTCAAACGTTCCTTTGGAGGTGTGTCTTAAGGTTTGGTGTTCAGAAAACATGCAGTTGCCCGGGAAGGAAGGAGGTGAGACAGGAGCCTGTTTATTCTGTTGTTGAGGAGCACGTTCCTTTGTTCGGTGGTTCCGCATCCTAACTGTGCCCCAGCATCGTTGGGGGAGGTTTTTAAAAACGTGGATGCTGGCCAGGAGCAGTGGTTCACGCCTGTAATCCCATCATTTTGGGAGGCCGAGGTGGGCAAATCACCTGAGGTCGGGAGTTCGAGACCAGCCTGACCAAAATGGAGAAACCCCGTCTCTACTAAAAATACAAAATTAGCCGGGCGTGGTGGTGCATGCCTGTAATCCCAGCTACTCGGGAGGCTGAGGCAGGAGAATTGCTTGAATCCTGGAGGTGGAGGTTGCAGTGAGCCAAGATCACGCCACTGCACTCCAGCCTGGGCGACAGAGCCAGACTCCGTCTCAAAAAAAAATAATAATATGGCCGGGCGCAGTGGCTCAAGCCTGTAATCCCAGCACTTTGGGAGGCCGAGACGGGCGGATCACGAGGTCAGGAGATCGAGACCATCCTGGCGAACACCGTGAAACCCCGTCTCTACTAAAAAATACCAAAAA
>NW_020254811.1:0-1205 GCF_003255815.1 Theropithecus gelada
TGAAATCTGGAAAAAAGCTGTCTGAGAAACTGCTTAGTGTTCTGTTAATTCATCTCACGGAGTTACATCTGTATTTCGTGGATCTCTTTGCTAGCCTTATTTCTGTGGAATCTGAGTACAGATATTTCGGATCCCTTTGAAGACTATAGGGTCAAAGCAAATATCCTCCGATAACAAGGAGAAAGAAGCTTTCTGAGAAACCTCTTTGGTTCTGTGAAATCTTCTCACAGAGTTACAGCTTTCCCCTCAAGAAGCCTTTCGCTAAGACAGTTCTTGTGGAATTGGCAAAGTGATATTTCGAAGCACATAGAGGGCTATGGTTAAAAAGGAAATATCCTCAGATGAAATGTGGAAAGAAGCTTTTTGAGAAACGGCTCTGTGAAGTGTGACTTCCACTCACAGAGTTACATCTGTATTTCGTGGATCTCTTTGCTAGCCTTATTTCTGTGGAATCTGAGAACAGATAATTTGGATCCCTTTGAAGACTATAGGGCCAAAGGAAACATCCTCCCGTAACAAAGAGAAAGAAGTTTTCTGAGAAACTTCTTTGTGTTCTGTGAAATCATTTCACAGAGTTCCAGCTTTCCCCTCAAGAAGCCTTTCGCTAGGACACTTTTTGTGGAATTGGCAAAGTGATATTTGGAAGCCCATAGAGGGCTATGGTGAAAAAGGAAATATCCTGAGATGAAATCTGGAGAGAAACTTTCTAAGAATCTGCTGTGTGATGTGTGACTTCCACTCACAGAGTTACGTCTGTATTTCGTGGATCTCTTTGCTAGTCTTATATCTGAGGGATCTGAGAAGAGATATTTCGGATCCCGTTGAAGACTATAGAGCCAAAGGAATTATCCTCCGATAACAAAGAGAAAGAAGCTTTCTGAGAATCTTCTTTGTGTTCTGTGAAATCATCTCAGAGAGTTCCAGCATTCCCCTCAAGAAGCCTTTCGCTAAGACTGTTCTAGTGTAATTGGCAAAGTGATATTTGGAAGCCCATAGAGGGCTATGGTGAAAAAGGAAATATCCGCAGATGAAATCTGGAAAGAAGCTTTCTGAGAAACAGCTTAGTGTTCTGTTAATTCATCTCACAGAGTTACATCTGTATTTCGTGGATCTTTTGCTAGCCTTATTTCTGTGGAATCTGAGAACAGATATTTCGGATCCCTTTGGCCCTATAGTCTTCAAAGGGATCCGAAATATCTGTTCTC
>NW_020254812.1:0-7489 GCF_003255815.1 Theropithecus gelada
AACAAACAGAACCATTTACGGGGAGGGCCTAAAAGTTTTACTTTTCATTTTCCCCCTTTTCTTGTGTCTTAGAGGCTCAATCTTGAGCCTCTTCATCGGTTCTGAGCACTTGATACTGTTGGGTTAGCACCATAGCGTGTATTATGTTTAATTTATCATTAATAAAAGCGGTTAGACGGTTAAAAATGCACGGCCTAATGGTGAGTAAGAGCAAGAGGGTAAGTAGAGGGCCAATAAAGGGCAGGAGGTAAGGGAGGAGCCCTTGAAGCCTAGTCCAAAGTGGGTTGGAAGCTAGATCTTTTCTGCGTCTTTCTAGTTCTTCTTGTAAGGTTTTTATTTTGTCTTTCACAATCCCTGATTTGTTAGCATAAAAGCAGCATTTTTCTTGCAGGGCTAAACAGATTCCTCCTTGTTCTGCTGTAAGTAGATCTAGCCCCCTTCTGTTCTGGAGAACCACTTCGGCTAATGAGTCTACTTGATCTTGCAGATCTTGTATGGTGCTGGATAAGATTTGTACATCAGAAATTAGCTGATTAGATAATTTTGTATATTGGGTCACAGAGACACCTAGGCTTGTAGCTCCTGTTGTGAAGGCTGTGGTGATCCTTAGCCCAGCTAGTAAAGGAATAAACTGTATGGCCTGTTTAGGTCTATATATAAAATGATCAATAGCAGGGATAGGTACCGGTTCATCTCCGGGAATGATGTCAATGTCGGGGAGGAGAGTTGCTAGGACGCAAAGCCCTGTCCAGTTCGTGGGTAGATAAGTGTATGCCATGTTATTGCCACAAAGAAAGACCGAACCATTTACAGCGCATATGGGACCGGTGACATTGGTTATGGAGGTACAGTTGCTGAAGGCAACATGGCCTAGATCTATTTCTTCTGTACTGTTGTAGGAAGGGGAAAAGAGGCAAGATGAATTGGAAAACTGCATCGGTTGAACTAGAAGGGGGGGAATTATTAAACAAGAGATATTAACCGAGGAGCAAGTTACGTAGGATAATGGGAAGGTAGGTATTGCGATAGGAGTAGGGGGACCTAATTTTAAACAAAGCCAACAGTCGTCGACCAGGCTCGTGTTGGACATTAGGAGTAAGTTGTAAGTGGCATTGAGAATGTTTAAAGTCTGGGCATCGACCATGAAGTTATCTCTAACCTTAGGCAAGGCTAAAGGGTGATACCGAAGTTCAGGATATAGGGCTTTATGAATTTCTTCCAGTTTTCTCTGAACACTTCTAATTCTTGTGGTGTCTAATGGACCTCCTCCATCTGAGACGTGGATAGGAGCTGTAGTGCTCCAGCAAATAGACTGTCCTTTTATGCCATTACAGGGAGATTGTATAAGTTTGCTGGTGGATCCTAATACTTGTACATCACTGGTGCCCCCAGTTTGTGTTTTTAGCAGAGTAGCCGTATAATATGTCTTATTGCCTGATCTGCATTGTTGGTATGAGGTGTAACAAGAACTGTGTACTGAGGACTGGTAAGAACTACAGGGGCACTCTTGGAGTGGCCCGCTAGGGGAGGTGTCTTTTGGAATTAACTTGCATTTCCATCTTTGGTCGGGCATTAAGTAAGCTGTCTTGCCTGAGCAAGTCACTTGACTGACCCTGTCTGACGGGGGCTCGGACACTTGTCCTCCGCTGCAATCGCATGGTCGGCCATATCGCTTTTGTACTAATTCTATGGCTTTGCGAGGGTCGTCAAACCCCGCGTAGACCAGTACTAGGTTGTATAAGAAGATTATCTTTGTTGTGAAGCTCATCTTGGACTATGTGAGGGGTTACTGCTATGTACGGCGCGGGGTAGGAGGACAAGGGCAAGTAAGAAGTCAAGTGCGTGAGAGTCTTATCTTAAGGGGGTCCTCGGAGCGGCGGAGCCTCCAAGTTCCGGATGACGCCGGTCCAGGCGTCCCTGGAGCAGCCTTGGCGTGGGATGCGTGAATCTAAGTGGCGATTCCGTCAACCTTTATAGCTGTGGGTGTGGTCAGGAGAACAAGGTAGGGTCCTTTCCACCGAGGCTCCAGTCCCTGAGAACGGTGTCGTCTAACGTAGACGGAGTCCTCCACCTGGAAGGGGTGGCTGGTCTGCGAATGTCCTGGCCGGTACAGTTCTGCCAAGGGGGCCCAGATTTGGGTCTGTACTGCTTGTAGTCCTTTTAGCCGGGCCTGTAGGTCAGTCTTAGAATTGGAGGGAGAAAAGGAGTCAAGTAAGGTTGACAAAGGGGGGGGTCCTCCGTAGAGGATTTCGTATGGAGTGAGCCTAAAGCGGTTAGGCGTATTCCGGGCTCTTAATAGAGCTAGAGATAGGAGGCGTCTCTAATCTTTTAAGCCAGTCTCTAAGGTCAATTTAGTAAGGGTCTCTTTTATTGTTCTATTCATTCTTTCTACCTGTCCTGAGCTCTGGGGTCTATAAGCACAATGTAATTTCCAATTAATCCCCAGTATCCTGGCTAGCCCCTGACTTACCTGGGAAACGAAGGCCGGCCCGTTGTCTGACCCAATTACCTTGGGAAGTCCAAATCTAGGAAAGATTTCTTCTAGAATCTTCTTGGCTACTATGTGTGCCGTTTCTTGCCGGGTGGGGAAGGCTTCTACCCATCCTGTAAAGGTATCTACAAACACTAGTAAGTACTTATACCCAGCATAGTGAGGCTTTACTTCAGTGAAGTCTACCTCCCAATAAGCCCCCGGGTGGCTGCCACGGGTTCGGGTTCCTGCTGGCACTCGAGTAGCCCCAGCGTTCACCTGCTGACAGACCTTGCAGGCTGAAGTCACCTGTTCTATTAGAGTACTTGCCTTGGGAATGAGAAAGTCAGTTTTTTCAATCAACATTTTTAACTTCCGGCTACCTAAGTGTGTCCAGGCGTGCATCTGCTGGATCATAGCCACAGCTTCTTTTTGTGGGAGGACTGTCTTCCCTTCTTTTTCCCAGTTCTTGGTGTCCTTGTTTTTTATAGCTCCCATGGCTTCTGCCTCTTCTTGATCTTCTGGGGTGTAGGTATGTTCATTTTGGTCGGTCTTGTTGGGTTCTGAGGCCAAGGTTAGTACTTTTGCCATGGCTGCCTGCTTGGCCACTTGGTCTGCCTGTCTGTTCCTCACCGCAACTGGATCCTGTCCTTTCTGATGTCCGGGACAGTGGATTATGGCTACTTCTCGTGGGAGGAAGAGGGCTTTTAACAAGGCAATTATTTCAGCTTTGTTCTTGATTTCTTTCCCCTCTGATGTTAGGAGACCTCTTCTTTCATAAATACTTCTATGGGTATGAGCCGTTGCAAAAGCATATCGGCTATCTGTATAAATATTAGCCTTCTTCCCCTTGGACAGCTCTAGGGCCTTTGTTAGCGCTATTAGCTCAGCCTTTTGTGCAGACGTGCCAGGGGGCAGTGACTGCGCCTAAATGGTGGTGTGGCCATCTACCACTGCTGCCCCCGCTCTCCGGGTACCTGAGTCAAGATAGCTGCTGCCGTCCGTATACCATGTGTGGTCCGCGTCTGGAAGTTCTGTGTCCTTGAGGTCCTCCCGCGTTCCGTGGGTTTCTGCCAACACCTGCCGACAGTCGTGAGGGCTCAGTTGATCTCCTGGTAGCGGCAGCAGCGTTGCAGGGTTCAGGGTGACCGGAGGGCCAAACTGGACGCGGTCCGTGTCCAATAGAAGGGCTTGGTAGTGGGTCAAGCGTGCATTGGTAATCCACCGGTCCGGGGGCTGTCGCACTATGGCCTCTAGAGCGTGTGGAGTAATAACAGTCAATGGCTGCCCTAGGGTTAACTTAGCAGAGTCTTTGACCAACATGGCAGTGGCTGCCATGATACGGAGACACGGGGGCCAACCGGCCGCTACAGGATCTAGTTTTTTAGACAGATACGCTACCGGTTTCTTCCAGGGCCCTAATTTCTGGGTTAAGACTCCTTTTGCAATTCCTTGCCTCTCATCTAGGAAGAGGGTGAAAGGTTTTGAGGTATCCGGCAACCCAAGGGCTGGGGCAGAGAGGAGTGCTTTCTTTAGAGTCTCAAAAGCCAATTGATGTTCTTCCTGCCAGGTAAAAGGGGTGCTTCCCTTGGTAAGGGTATAAAGGGGGGCAGCCAACTCAGCGAAACCGGGTATCCACAGGCGACAGAACCTAGCAGTTCCTAGGAATTCACGCACCTCTCTGGGATTCCGGGGCGGTGGAATGCGAGCCACAGTCTCTATGCGCCCAGGGGTGAGCCACCTTTTTCCCTCACTCAGTATGTACCCCAGGTAAGTTACCTTGGTCTGACAAATTTGTGCCTTCTTGGCGGACGCCCGGTATCCTTTCTCACCTAGTTCCTGGAGTAGATGTCTAGTACCTTGCATGCAGGCTTCCTTTGTGGGGGCCGCCAAGAGGAGGTCATCTACATACTGGAGCAGGGTCACTTCTGGATGCTGGGTCCGGAAGTCGGTGAGGTCCCTGTGGAGAGCCTCATCGAAGAGAGTGGGGGAGTTTTTGAACCCTTGGGGAAGACGGGTCCAGGTCAATTGGCCTGAGATTCCTCTCTCAGAGTCTTTCCACTCAAAGGCAAATAGTTCCTGGCTTTGGGGGGCCAGGGGTAAACAAAAGAAGGCATCTTTTAAGTCTAGTACGGTATACCAGCTGTAGTCTGGTTTTAAGGTACTGAGCAAGTTGTAAGGATTGGGGACCGTAGGGTGAATATCCACAGTTCTTTTATTAATTTCTCTCAAATCTTGGACGGGCCTGTAATCCTGGGTACCAGGCTTTTTTACTGGCAGAAGAGGAGTATTCCAGGGTGAGCGACAAGGTCGCAAAACTCCAAGTTCTAGAAATTTGATAATGTGTTGCCGAATGCCTATATGAGCCTCTAGGCTCATGGGGTATTGTTTGATAGATACAGGCACCGCTGTGGGCTTTAGATCAATTATAATTGGGGCTTGACACTTGGCCCGCCCAAGTCCTCCCGTTTCCGCCCAAGCTTGGGGAAAGTCTTGTAACCAGACATCAGGGAGGCTGGTGGTGACCGGGACGTCAAAAAGCCGGTGTTCATCTTGCAGAGACACAGTCAAAATTTGGATGGGCTGGCCATCTCGGTCTAACACGTGGGCCCCTGCCTCTGAGAAGTGGATCTGAGCTCCGAGTTTGGTTAGGAGATCTCGCCCCAGAAGGGGGTACGGACATTCAGGTACCACCAAGAAGGAGTGCGTCACCATTCCTTGCCCTAGGTTAACTGTCCGGTGGTTAGTCCATTTGTGCATTTTTCTTCCTGTTGCCCCCTGGACCTATGATGTACGAGAGGACAGGGGTCCGTTTGCCTTGGTCAAAACCGAGTGTTGGGCGCCTGTGTCCACCAAGAAGGTGGTGGGATGCCCCCCTACAGATAGAGTTAGCCGGGGCTCGGGGGGGGCTCCAGAGCCCTGACACCCCTATTCGCTGTCCTCACCTAAGGCGAGAACAGGGGCAGGTTTCTTCTGGTCTCTAGGACGCTTGGGGCAGTCCTTGATCCAATGTCCTCGCTCTTTGCAGTAGGCGCACTGGTCCTTATCTACTTTAGGCCGCCTTCTTGTTTCCCCTGACTTTCCTGTCCTTTTTTCTGTCACTACGGCTGCCAGGATTTTGGTCAAATGCTTATCTCTTTTTCTGTCTCTCCGATCTTCCCGTTCTTCCTGTTCTTTTATAAGCCTAGCTTCTCTTTCTTCTGGGGTTTCTCTTTTATTGTATACCTTTTCTGCCTCCCTTACTAATTCCTGCAGCCCATGAGTTTGGATTCCGTCTAGCCTTTGGAGTTTCCTTTTATGTCTGGTGCTGCCTGATCTATGAACGACATGGCCACGGTAGCCTTGTGTTCTGGTGCTTCTGGATCAAATGGGGTATACATTCGAAACCCCTCCAGAAGCCTTTCCATAAAGGCTGCCGGGCTTTCATCTTTTCCCTGAGTTATAGTCCTTACCTTGGCCAAATTGGTGGGGCGTTTTCCTGCCCCCTTGAGACCCGCCAACAGAGCCTGGCGATAGATTCGGAGACTCTCCCTACCTGGTGCTGTCTCATAATCCCAGTCCGGGCGGGTGAGGGGAAATCCCTCGTCTATTTCATTGGGGAGCTGGGTTGGAAGGCCTCCTGGTCCCGGCACATTTTTCCGGGCTTCCAGGAGGACTCGCTGCCTTTCTTCGGTGGTTAAAAGGACCTGCAAAAGCTGTTGACAATCATCCCAGGTAGGCTGGTGGGTGAGGAGAATTGATTCTATCAACGAGGTCAAGGCCTGGGGGTCTTGGGAAAAAGGGGGGTTGTGGGTTTTCCAATTATAGAGGTCGGAGGCAGAAAAAGGCCAGTACTGGATCGTGCGGTTGACCGTGCGAAGGGGAAAAAGGGAAGATTGCCAGGTGGAAGGGCCATCCGGGCCTTCGGCCCGCCGGAGGCGGAGACGGGGGGGTTGTGGCGGGGTCTTGGGGGTGAGTTCAGGTGGGGCTGGAGAGGAAGGCGGGGGCGACGAGGAGACAAGAGAGGAAGGAGTGGGGGCAGAAGGGGTGGTAGGAGAAACGGGGGACAAGACAGGGGGCGAGGGTGAGTTGTAAGGTGGGGGTTCCAGGAGGGGATTATGTGGTGGATGAGGTAGAGGGTCTTGGAAGAGGAGGTCTTGATGCGACTTATCTGGGAGTACGGGTTTAGGTGGGTCCAGGGTCCGGTTCTTTGGGACTTCTAGGGCAAGGAGAGTGGACTTGGGTGAGGAAGGGGTATAGAGAAAGGGTTTCACCCAAGGCGGAGGATTTCGGACGAGATCCTCCCAGGTGATGATGTAGGCCACTTGGTCCGGGTGACCATGCGGCCCAGGATCCATTACCTTTGTTTTAACCTGCAAAATAACGGAGAGGTTAAAAGTTCCGTCCCGGGGCCACCCGTCATGAAGGGTAGGCCACTCGGACGAGCAGAGAGTTTGCCATCGTCCTTTTCGGACTCCTACGGAAAGATTGTGGGCTCTGGCCCGGACGTCTGAAAAGTGTGTCAAAGTCAAAGATAGAGGAGTTGTTAGCGTCTGTCTCATTGTCCCGTCCTCAGGCTCATACACACATATAAATAAGACAACAGTGACAACACAAACCAGACAAAAACAGAGGAGCCGCGTGGCCAGAGAATGGCGCCAAAGTACTACAAGTGATTCAGATGGCAGGGGGAACCTGCCTTCAGATTTGAGGAGGCTGACAGTGTCATCAGCCTTCTTCCAGACGACCGCCGGGGCGTCCCCCGGGGTCGGAGTGTGAGGGTCCAGGACACGTCTGTCCTCCCTCTACACTCCTACGGAGGTTGGCCGACCTCAGAGACTAAAGACAAAACAAAAGTAAAGTACCTGACTACACGTAAGAGTCGTCTTGTCGTCCGTCCGCCACCGGTGGCCGGGGCCGCGCGGTTTCTGCCGAAAAGGAAAAGGGGCCAGTGTCCTCTGGCCGCCTCTCAAATCCCGGACGAGCCCCCAGATGTTAGAATCAAGTTCCTTAGGGGTTGAGAGTCGGCGCGAGGAACCA
>NW_020254813.1:0-1205 GCF_003255815.1 Theropithecus gelada
AGCCCTCTATGGGCTTCCAAATATCAGTTTGCCAATTCCACAAGAACGGTCTTAGCGAAAGGGTTCTTGAGGGGAAAGCTGTAACTCTGTGAGATGATTTCACAGAATACAAAAAAGTTTCTCGGAAAGCTTCTTTCTCTTTGTTATCAGAGGATATTTCCTTTGGCCCCATAGTCTTCAACGGGATCCAAAATATCTTTTCTCAGATGCCACAGAAATAAGGCTAGCAAAGAGATAGACGAAATACAGATGGAACACTGTGAGATAAATTAACAGAACACTAAGCAGTTTCTCAGAAAGCTTCTTTCGAGATTTCATCTGAGGATATTTCCTTTTTCACCATAGCCCTCTATGGGCTTCCAAATATCACTTTGCCAATTCCACAAGAACTGCCGTAGCGAAAGGCTTCTTGAGGGGGAAGCTGTAACTCTGTGAGATGATTTCACGGAACACAAAGAAGTTTCTCAGAAAGCTTCTTTCTCATTGTTATCGGAGGATATTTCCTTTGGCCCTATAGTCTTCAAAGGGATCCGAAATATCTGTTCTCAAATTCCACAGATAAAAGACTAGGAAAGAGATACACGAAATGCAGATGTAACTCTGTGAGTGGAAGTCACACATCCAGAGCAGTTTCTCAGAAAGCTTCTTTCCAGATTTCATCTGAGGATATTTCCTTTTTCACCATAGCCCTCTAAGGGCTTCCAAATATCACTTTGCCAATTACACAAGAACTGTCTTAGCGAAAGGCTTTCTGAGGGGAAACCTGTAACTCTGTGAGATGATTTCACAGAACACAAAGAAGTTTCTCAGAAAGATTTTTCTCTTTGTTTTCGGAGGTTATTTCCTTTGGCCCTATGGTCTTCAAAGGCATGCGAAATATCTGTGCTGAGATTCCACATAAATAAGACTAGCAAAGAGATCCATGAAATACAGATGTAACTCTGTGAGATAAAGTAACAGAACACTAAGCAGTTTCTCAAAAAGGTTCTTTCCAGATTTCAGCTGAGGATATTTCCTTTTTCACCATAGCCCTCTATGGGCTTCCAAATATCACTTTGCCAATTCCACAAGAACTGTCTTAGCGAAAGGCTTCCTGAGGGGAAATCTGTATCTCTGTGAGATGATTTCACAGAACACAAAGAAGTTTCTCAGAAAGCTTCCTTCTCTTTGTTACCGGAGGATATTTCCTTTGGCCCTATAGTCTT
>NW_020254814.1:0-696 GCF_003255815.1 Theropithecus gelada
AGATATTTCGGATCCCTTTGAAGACTATAGGGTCAAAGGAAATATCTTCCCATAACAAAGAGAAAGAAGCTTTCTGAGAAACTTCTTTGTGTCCTGTGAAATCATCTCACAGAGTTACAGCATTCCCCTCAGGAAGCCTTTCGCTAAGACAGTTCTTGTGGAATTAGCAAAGTGATATTTGGAAGCCCATAGAGGGCTATGGTGAAAAAGGAAATATCCTTAGCTGAAATCTGGGAAGAAGCTTTCTGAGAAACTGCTTAGTGTTCTGTTAAATCATCTCACAGAGTTACATCTGTATTTCATGGATCTCTTTGCTAGCCTTATTTCTGTGGAATCTGAGAACAGATATTTCGGATCCCTTTGAAGACTATAGGGCCAAAGGAAATATCCTCCGGTAAGAAAGAGAAAGAAGCTTTCTGAGAAACTTCTTTGTGTTCTGTGAAATCACCTCACGGAGTTACAGCTTCCCCTCAGGAAGCCTTTCGTCAAGACAGTTCTGGTGGATTTGGCAAAGTGATATTTGGAAGCACATAGAGGGCTGTGGTGAAAAAGGAAATATCCTCAGATGAAATCTGGAAAGAAGCTTTCTGAGAAACTGCTTGGTGTTCTGTTAATTCATCTCACAGAGTTACAACTGTATTTCGTCGATCTCTTTTCTAGCCTTATTTCTGTGGAATCTGAGAACAGATATTTCGG
>NW_020254814.1:710-1205 GCF_003255815.1 Theropithecus gelada
CTAGCCTTATTTCTGTGGAATCTGAGAACAGATATTTCGGATCCCTTTGAAGACCATAGGGCCAAAGGAAATGTCCTCCGATAACAAAGAGAAAGAAGCTTTCTGAGAAACTTCTTTGTGTTCTGTGAAATCATCTCCAAGAGTTACAGCTTTCCCCTCAAAAGCCTTTCGCTAAGACAGTTCTTGTGAAATTGGCAAAGTGATATTTGGAAGCCCATACAGGGCTATGGTGAAAAAGGAAATATCCTCAGCTGAAATCTGGAAAGAATCCTTCTGAGAAACTGCTGAGTGTTCTGTTAATTCATCTCACAGAGTTTCATCTGTATTTCTTGGATCTCTTTGCTAGCCTTATTTCTGTGGAATCTGAGAACAGATATTTCGGATCCCATTGAAGACTATAGGGTCAAAGGAAATATCCTAGGCTAACAAAGAGAAGGAAGCTTTCTGAGAAACTTCTTTGTGTTCTGTGAAATCATCTCACAGAGTTACAGCTTT
>NW_020254815.1:0-514 GCF_003255815.1 Theropithecus gelada
AAGCTGTAACTCGGAGAGATGATTTCACAGAACACAAAGAAGTTTCTCAGAAAGCTTCTTTCTCTTTTTTATCGGAGAATATTTCCTATGGCCCTATAGCGTTCAAAGGGATCTGAAATATCTTTTCTCAGATTGAACAGAAAGAAGGCTAGCAAAGAGATCCACGAAATACAGATGTAACTCTGTGAGTAGAAGTCACACATCACAGAGCAGTTTCTCAGAAAGCTTCTTTCCAGATTTCATCTGAGGATATTTCCTTTTTCACCATAGTCCTCTATGGGCTTCAAAATATCTATTTGTCAATTCAACACGAACTGTCTTAGCGAAAGGCTTCTTGAGGGGAAAGCTGTAACTCTGTGAGATAATTTCACAGAACACAAAGAGGTTTCTCAGAAAGCTTCTTTCTCTTTGTTATCGGAGGATATTTCCTTTGGTCCTATAGTCTTCAAAGGGATCCAAAATATCAGTTCTCAGATTCCACAGAAATAAGGCTAGCAAAGAGATCCACGAAATA
>NW_020254815.1:572-1205 GCF_003255815.1 Theropithecus gelada
TGTCTTAGCGAAAGGCTTCTTGAGGGGAAAGCTGTAAGTCTGTGACATGATTTCACAGAACACTAAGAAGTTTCTCAGAAAGCTTCCTTCTCTTTGTTATCGTTGGATATTTCCTATGGCCTGATAGCGTTCAAAGGGATCCGAAATATCTGTTCTCAGATACCACAGAAATAAGGCTAGCAAAGAGATCCACGAAATACAGATGTAACTCTGTGAGATGAATTAACAGAACACTAAGCCGTTTCTCAGAAAGCTTCTTTAAAGATTTCATCTGAGGATATTTCCTTTTTCACCATAGCCCTCTATGGGCTTCCAAATATCACTTTGTCAATTCCACAAGAACTGTCTTAGTGAAAGGCTTCTTTAGGGGAAAGCTGTAACTCTGTGAGATGATTTCACAGAACACAAAGAAGTTTCTCAGACAGCTTCTTTCTGTTTGTTATCGGAGGATATTTCTTTTGGCCCTATAGTATTCAAAGATATCCGAAATATTTGTTCTCAGATTCCACAGAAAGAAGGCTAGCAAAGCGATCCACGAAATACAGATGTAACCCTGTGAGATGAATAAACAGAACACTAAGCAGTTTCTTAGAAAGCTTCTTTACAGATTTCATCTGAGGATATTTCCTTTTT
>NW_020254816.1:0-1206 GCF_003255815.1 Theropithecus gelada
CGATAACAAAGAGAAAGAAGCTTTCTGAGAAACATCCTTGTGTTCTGTGAAATCATCTCACAGAGTTAGAGCTTTCCCCTCAAGAAGGCTTTCGCTAAGACAGTTCTTGTGGAATTGGCAAAGTGATATTTGAAAGCCCATAGAGGGCTCCGGTGAAAAAGGAAATATCCTCTGATGAAATATGGAAAGAAGCTTTCTGCGAAATTGGATAGCGTTCTGTTAATTCATCTCATAGAGTTACATCTGTATTTCGTGGATCTCTTAGCTGGCCTTATTTCTGTGGAGTCTGAGAACAGATATTTCGGATTCCTCTGAAGACTATAGGGCCAAAGGAAATATCCTCCAATAACAAAGGGAAAGAAGCTTTCCGAGAAACTTCTTTGTGTTCTGTGAAATCATCTCACAGAGGTATAGATTTCCCCCAAAGAAACCTTTCAATAAGACAGTTCTTTTGGGATTGGCAAAGTGATATTTCGATGTCCTTAGAGGGCTATGGTGAAAAAGAAAATATCCTCAGATGAAATCTGGAAAGAAGCTTTCTGAGAAACTGCTCTGTGATGTGTGACTTCCACTCGCAGAGTTACATCTGTATTTCTTGGATCTCTTTGATAGCCTTCTTTCTGTGAAATGTGAGAACAGATATTTCGGATCACTTTGAAGACTATAGGGCCAAAGGAAATATCCTCCGATAACAAAGAGAAAGAAGCTTTCTGAGAAACTTCTTTGTGTTCTGTGAAATCATCTCACAGAGTTACAGCTTTCCATTCAAGAATCCTTTCGCTAAGACAGTTCTTGTGGAATTGGCAAAATGATATTTGGAAGCCCATAGAGGGCTATGTTGAAAAAGGAAATATCCTCAGATGAAATCTNAATCTGAGAACAGATATTTCGGATCCCTTTGAAGACTATAGGGCCAAAGGAAATATCCTCTGATAACAAAGAGAAAGAAGCTTTCTGACAAACTTCTTTGTGTTCTGTGAAATCATCTCACGAAGTTACAGCTTTCCCCTCAGGAAGCCTTTCGCTAAGTCAGTTCTTGTGGAATTGGCAAAGTGATCTTTGGAAGCCCATAGATCGCTATGGTGAAAAAGGAAATATCCTCAGATGAAATCTTTAAAGAAGCTTTCTGAGAAACTGCTCTGTGATGTGTGACTCCCAATTACAGAGTTACATCTGTATTTCGTGGATCTCTTTGGTAGCTTTATT
>NW_020254817.1:0-1205 GCF_003255815.1 Theropithecus gelada
GTATCACTTTGCCAATTCCACAAGAACTGTCTTAGCGAAAGTCTTCTCGAGGGGAAAGCTGTAACTCTGTGAGATGATTTCACAGAACACAAAGAAGTTTCCCAGAAAGCTTTTTCTCTTTGTTATCTGAGGATATTTCCTTTGGCCCTATAGTCTTCAAAGGGATCCGGAATATCTGTTCTCAGATTCCACAGAAATAAGCCTAGCAAAGAGATCCACGAAATACAGATGTAACACTGTGAGATGAATTAACAGAACACTAACTAGTTTCTCAGAAATCTTCTTTCCAGGTTTCATCTGAGGATATTTCCTTTTTCACCATAGCCCTCTAGGGGCTTCCAAATATCACTTTGCGAATTCCACAAGGACTGTCTTAGCGAAAGGCTTCTTCAGGGGAATGCTGTAACTCAGTGAGATGATTTCACAGAACACAAAGAAGTTTCTCAGAAAGCTTCTTTCTCTTTGTTATCGGAGGATATTTCCTTAGGCCCTATAGTCTTCAAAGGGATCCGAAATATCTGTTCTCAGATTCCACAAAAATAAGGCTAGAAAAAGAGATCCACGAAATACAGATGTAACTCTGTGGGTGGAGGTGACACATCACACAGCATTTTCTCAGAAAGCTTCTTTCCAGATTTCATCTGAAGATATTTCCTTTTTCAACATAGCCCTCTACGGGCTTCCAAATATCACTTTGCCAATTCCACAAGAACTGTCTTAGCGAAAGGCTTCTTGAGGGGAAAGCTGTAACTCTGTGAGATGATTTCACAGAACACAAAGAAGTTTCTCAGAAAGCTTCTTTCTCTTTGTTATCGGAGGGTATTTCCTTTGGCCTTACAGTCTTCAAAGGTATCCGAAATCTCTGTTCTCAGATTCCATAGAAATAAGGCAAGCAAAAAGATCCACGAAACACAGATGTAACTCTGTGAGATGAATTAACAGAACACTAAGCAGTTTCTCGGAAAGCTTCTTTCCATATTTCATCTGGGGATATTTCCTTTTCCCCATAGCCCTCTACGGGCTTCCAAATATCACTTCGCCAATTCCACAAGAACTGTCTTAGCGAAAGGCTTCTTGAGGGGAAAGCTGTAACTCTCTGAGATGATTTCTCAGAACACAAAGTAGTTTCTCAGAAATCCTCTTTCTCTTTGTTATTGTGGGATATTTCCTTTGGCCCTATAGTCTTCAAAGGGATCCGAAATATC
>NW_020254818.1:0-1205 GCF_003255815.1 Theropithecus gelada
ACATTTCCTTTTTCACCATAGCCCTCTAAGGGCTTCCAAATATCACTTTGCCATTTCCACAAGAACTGTCTTAGCGAAAGGCTTCTTGAGGGGAAAGCTGTAACTCTGTGAGATGATTTCACAGAACACAAAGAAGTTTCTCAGAAAGCTTCTTTCTCTTTGTTATCGGAGGATATTTCCATTGGACCAAGAGCCTTCAAAGGGATCCGAAATGTCTGTTCTCAGATTGCACAGAAATAAGGCAAGCAAAGAGATCCACGAAGTACAGATGTAACTCTGTGACATGAATTAACAGAACACTCAGCAGTTTCTCAGAAAGCTTCTTTCCAGATTTCATCTGAGGATATTTCCTTTTTCACAACAGCCTTCCCTGGGCTTCCAAATATCACTTTGCCAATTCCACAAGAATTGTCTTAGCGAAAGGCTTCTTGAGGGGAAAGCTGTAACTCTGTGAGGTGATTTCACAGAACACAAAGTAGTTTCTCAGAAAGCTTCCTTCTCTTTGTTATCGGAGGATATTTCCTTTGGCCCGATAGTCTTCAAAGGGATCCGAAATATCTCTTCTCAGATTCCACAGAAAGAAGGCTAGCAAAGAGATCCACGAAATACAGATGTAACTCTGTGAGATGAATTAAGAGAACACTAAGCAGTAGCTCAGAAAGCTTCTTTCCAGATTTCATCTGAGGATATTTCCTTTTTCACAATAGCCCTCTATTTGCTTCCAAATATCTCTTTGCCAATTCCGCAAGAACTGTCTTAGCGAAAGTCTTCTTGAGGGGAAAACTGTAACTCTGTGAGATGATTTCACAGAACACAAAGAAGTTTCTCAGAAAGCTTCTTTCTCTTTGTTATCGGAGCATATTTGCTTTGGCCCTAGAGTCTTCTAAGGGATCCGAAATATCTGTTCTCAGTTTCCACAGAAATAAGGCTAGCAAAGAGATCCACGAAATACAGAGGTAACTCTATGAGATGAATTAACAGAACACTCAGCAGTTTCTCAGAAATGTTCTTTCCAGATTTCATCTGAGGATATTTCCTTTTTCACCATAGCCCTCTATGGGCTTCCAAATATCACTTTGCCAATTCGGCAAGAACTGTCTTAGCGAAAGGCTTCTTGAGGGGAAAGCTGTAACTCTGTGAGATGATTTCACAGAACACAAAGAAGTTTCTCAGAAAGCTTCTTTCTCTTTGTTATCGCAGGATAT
>NW_020254819.1:0-575 GCF_003255815.1 Theropithecus gelada
AAAAGGAAATATCATCAGATGAAATCTGGAAAGAAGCTGTCTGAGAATCTGCTCTGTTATGTGTGACTTCTACACACAGAGTTACATCTGTGTTTCGTGGATCTCTTTGCTAGCCTTCTTTCTGTGTAATCTGAGAACAGATACTTCGGTTCCCTTTGAAGACTATAGGGCCAAAGGAAATATCCTTCGATAACAAAGACAAAGAAGCTTTCTGAGAAACTTCTTTGTGTTCTGTGAAATCATCTCACAGAGTTACATCGTTCCCCTCAAGAAGCCTTTCGCTAAGACAGTTCTTGTGGAATTGGCAAATTGATATTTGGAAGCCCATAGAGGGCTATGGTGAAAAAGGAAATATCCTCAGATGAAATCTGGAAAGAAGCTTTCTGAGAAACTGCTTAGTGTTCTGTTAATTCATCTCACAGTGTTACATCTGTATTTCGTGCATCTCTTTGCTAGCCTTATTTCTGTGGAATCTAAGAACAGATATTTCGGATCCCTTTGAACGCTACAGGGCCAAAGGAAATATCCTCCGATAACAAAGAGAAAGAAGCTTTCTGAGAAACTTCTTTGTGTTC
>NW_020254819.1:616-1205 GCF_003255815.1 Theropithecus gelada
GTTACATCTGTATTTCGTGGATCTCTTTGCTAGCCTTATTTCTGTGGAATCTGAGAACAGATATTTCGGATCCCTTTGAACGCTATAGGGCCAAAGGAAATATCCTCCAATAGCAAAGAGATAGAAGCTTTCTGAGAAACTTCTTTGTGTTCTGTGAAATCATCGCACAGAGTTACAGCTTTCCCCTCAAGAAGCCTTTCGCTAAGACAGTTCTTGTGGAATTGGCAAAGTGATATTTGGAAGCCCATAGAGGGCTATGGTGAAAAAGGAAGTATCCTCAGATGAAATCTGGAAAGAAGGTTTCTGAGAAACTGCTTAGTGTTCTGTTAATTCATCCCACAGAATTACATCTGTATTTCGTGGATCTCTTTGCTAGCCTTCTTTCTGTTCAATCTGAGAACAGATATTTCGGATCCCTTTGAAAACTATAGGGCCAAAGGAAATATACTCCGATAAAAAAGAGAATGAAGCTTTCTGAGAAACTTCTTTGTGTTCTGTGAAATCATCTCACACAGTTACAGCTTTCCCCTCAAGAGGCCTTTCGCTAAGACAGTTCTTGTGGAATTTGTAAAGTGATATTTGGAAGCCC
>NW_020254820.1:0-1205 GCF_003255815.1 Theropithecus gelada
TGACACCCCACACCTCACAGGGTGGAGTACACCCCTGAGAGGAAGCTTCCAAAGCAAGAATCAGACAGGTACACTCGCTGTTCAGAAATATTCTATCTTCTGCAGCCTCTGCTGCTGATACCCAGGCAAACAGGGTCTGGAGTGGACCTCAAGCAATCTCCAACAGACCTACAGCTGAGGGTCCTGACTGTTAGAAGGAAAACTATCAAACAGGAAGGACACCTACACCAAAACCCCATCAGTACATCACCATCATCAAAGACCAGAGGCAGATAAAACCACAAAGATGGGGAAAAAGCAGGGCAGAAAAGCTGGAAATTCAAAAAATAAAAGCGCATCTCCCCCGGCAAAGGAGCGCAGCTCATCGTCAGCAACGGATCAAAGCTGGACGGAGAATGACTTTGACGAGATGAGAGAAGAAGGCTTCAGTCCATCAAATTTCTCAGAGCTAAAGGAGGAATTATGTACCCAGCGTAGAGAAACTAAAAATCTTGAAAAAAAAGTGGAAGAATTGACGGCTAGAGTAATTAATGCAGAGAAGGTCATAAACGAAATGACAGAGATGAAAACCATGACACGAGAAATACGTGACAAATGCACAAGCTTCAGTAACCGACTCGATCAACTGGAAGAAAGAGTATCAGCGATTGAGGATCAAATGAATGAAATGAAGCGAGAAGAGAAACCAAAAGAAAAAAGAAGAAAAAGAAATGAACAAAGCCTGCAAGAAGTATGGGATTATGTAAAAAGACCAAATCTACGTCTGATTGGGGTGCCTGAAAGTGAGGGGGAAAATGGAACCAAGTTGGAAAACACTCTTCAGGATATCATCCAGGAGAACTTCCCCAACCTAGTAGGGCAGGCCAACATTCAAATCCAGGAAATACAGAGAACGCCACAAAGATACTCCTCGAGAAGAGCAACTCCAAGACACATAATTGCCAGATTCACCAAAGTTGAAATGAAGGAAAAAATCTTAAGGGCAGCCAGAGAGAAAGGTCGGGTTACCCACAAAGGGAAGCCCATCAGACTCACAGCAGATCTCTCGGCAGAAACTCTACAAGCCAGAAGAGAGTGGGGGCCAATATTCAACATTCTTAAAGAACAGAATTTTAAACCCAGAATTTCATATCCAGCCAAACTAAGTTTCATAAGTGAAGGAGAAATAAAATCCTTTACAGATAAGCAAATGCTTAGAGATTTTG
>NW_020254821.1:0-1205 GCF_003255815.1 Theropithecus gelada
CTCCCAGGGCCCCCTACCAATTTTCTGACCCCCAGAATAAAGGAGTGAGTGAGAGTGTGTGTGTGTGTGTGTGTGTGTGTGTGTGTGTGTGTGTGTGTGTGGTGAGGTATGTGCTCCTTAAGAAAATGGAAATAAACAAACCAATAAGACAGACAGACAGAGATTCACTTACCCAAGTGTTCTGTGCTGTCGTCTGAATCCGCTTCCAAGTCGCAAGACGCTGTAAGCTCCAAGTCCACGCAGAGACCGCAAAACGCTCTGGACGCTGCTCTCCTCTGCGAAGATCTGAGCACAGGCCCGCCAGGGCGGGTTTAAGTAGCCTTGGGCGCAGCCTGTCAGCGGAAAGGGCGGAGCTTCACTCCTCCTTTCCAGGAGTCTCCCCCAACTTTCCCAGGCTCCACCTCATAGGAAATTGCTCTCCTGATTTGATGTCATGTCACGCATTTGAGACAATCTAAGAACTTCAAGTTTCATTGGCCAAATATAGTATGAATTAAATGTACTTAAACACTGAAAACCATCCTGTGCTGTGGTTCTGACATTGTGGTTTTGAGACCAGCAGCATCCTTGCAACCCTCAAACCCCGGAGATCCGCAGATCTGTGTTGTAACAAGCCCTTCCGTCGACCGTGATGCATGGCAGTTTAAGAATTACCCATGTAAGCGAAAAGACTTTTAAGAAAAAGTGGAGTATGCATTGTATAAACATTATTCTGCTCTGGAACCATCTAGAGACTTCAGGGCCAGTTGAGTGGAGCATTCATTGGATGAGGGTGATTGGGTTAGGAATATCAAGGTGTGGTTCCAGATAATTCAATCATCTAATTAAGTTTTCAGTTATGCTAATCTGTTTTAAAATTCCGTTTGTGTAAATCCTATTACTCAGACTGAGAATGGCAATGCCCTAACCCCAATTTCCAGGGAGGGTTGAGAGCCTGAGGTTGAGTTGATCACCAATAGCCTATGGTTTAACCCATCATGCCTATGTAATGAAGCCTCCATAAAAACCCAAAAGGACTGGGTTTAGAGAGCTTCTGGATAAAACTTCCTGGAAAGTAGGGTACCCTTCCACCCATGCGGGGCCCCATGAATCGGTTTTCCGAATTTTTTGCAATATCCTTTATAGTAAAATGGTAAATGTGTTTCCCTGCGTACTGTTAGCTGTTCTAGCAAATTAATGCAACTAAAACAGGGAGTGGTGGAAAC
>NW_020254822.1:0-7489 GCF_003255815.1 Theropithecus gelada
TGGTTCCTCGCGCCGACTCTCAACCCCTAAGGAACGTGATTCTAACATCTGGGGGCTCGTCCGGGATTTGAGAGGCGGCCAGAGGACACCGGCCCCTTTTCCTTTTCGGCAGAAACCGCGCGGCCCCGGCCACCGGTGGCGGACGGACGACAAGACGACTCTTACGTGTAGTCAGGTACTTTACTTTTGTTTTGTCTTTAGTCTCTGAGGTCGGCCAACCTCCGTAGGAGTGTAGAGGGAGGACAGACGTGTCCTGGACCCTCACACTCCGACCCCGGGGGACGCCCCGGCGGTCGTCTGGAAGAAGGCTGATGACACTGTCAGCCTCCTCAAATCTGAAGGCAGGTTCCCCCTGCCATCTGAATCACTTGTAGTACTTTGGCGCCATTCTCTGGCCACGCGGCTCCTCTGTTTTTGTCTGGTTTGTGTTGTCACTGTTGTCTTATTTATATGTGTGTATGAGCCTGAGGACGGGACAATGGGACAGACGCTGACAACTCCTCTATCTTTGACTTTGACACACTTTTCAGACGTCCGGGCCAGAGCCCACAATCTTTCCGTAGGAGTCCGAAAAGGACGATGGCAAACTTTCTGCTCGTCCGTGTGGCCTACCCTTCATGACGGGTGGCCCCGGGACGGAACTTTTAACCTCTCCGTTATTTTGCAGGTTAAAACAAAGGTAATGGATCCTGGGCCGCATGGTCACCCGGACCAAGTGGCCTACATCATCACCTGGGAGGATCTCGTCCGAAATCCTCCGCCTTGGGTGAAACCCTTTCTCTATACCCCTTCCTCACCCAAGTCCACTCTCCTTGCCCTAGAAGCCCCAAAGAACCGGACCCTGGATCCGCCTAAACCCGTACTCCCAGATGAGTCGCATCAAGACCTCCTCTTCCAAGACCCTCTACCTCATCCACCACATAATCCCCTCCTGGAACCCCCACCTTACAACTCACCCTCGCCCCCTGTCTTGTCCCCCGTTTCTCCTACCACCCCTTCTGCCCCCACTCCTTCCTCTCTTGTCTCCTCGTCGACCCCGCCTTCCTCTCCAGCCCCACCTGAACTCACCCCCAAGACCCCGCCACAAACCCCCCGTCTCCGCCTCCGGCGGGCCGAAGGCCCGGATGGCCCTTCCACCTGGCAATCTTCCCTTTTTCCCCTTCGCACGGTCAACCGCACGATCCAGTACTGGCCCTTTTCTGCCTCCGACCTCTATAATTGGAAAACCCACAACCCCCCTTTTTCCCAAGACCCCCAGGCCTTGACCTCGTTGATAGAATCAATTCTCCTCACCCACCAGCCTACCTGGGATGATTGTCAACAGCTTTTGCAGGTCCTTTTAACCACCGAAGAAAGGCAGCGAGTCCTCCTGGAAGCCCGGAAAAATGTGCCGGGACCAGGAGGCCTTCCAACCCAGCTCCCCAATGAAATAGACGAGGGATTTCCCCTCACCCGCCCGGACTGGGATTATGAGACAGCACCAGGTAGGGAGAGTCTCCGAATCTATCGCCAGGCTCTGTTGGCGGGTCTCAAGGGGGCAGGAAAACGCCCCACCAATTTGGCCAAGGTAAGGACTATAACTCAGGGAAAAGATGAAAGCCCGGCAGCCTTTATGGAAAGGCTTCTGGAGGGGTTTCGAATGTATACCCCATTTGATCCAGAAGCACCAGAACACAAGGCTACCGTGGCCATGTCGTTCATAGATCAGGCAGCACCAGACATAAAAGGAAAACTCCAAAGGCTAGACGGAATCCAAACTCATGGGCTGCAGGAATTAGTAAGGGAGGCAGAAAAGGTATACAATAAAAGAGAAACCCCAGAAGAAAGAGAAGCTAGGCTTATAAAAGAACAGGAAGAACGGGAAGATCGGAGAGACAGAAAAAGAGATAAGCATTTAACCAAAATCCTGGCAGCTGTAGTGACAGAAAAAAGGACAGGAAAGTCAGGGGAAACAAGAAGGCGGCCTAAAGTAGATAAGGACCAGTGCGCCTACTGCAAAGAGCGAGGGCATTGGATCAAGGACTGCCCCAAGCGTCCTAGAGACCAGAAGAAACCTGCCCCTGTTCTCGCCTTAGGTGAGGACAGCGAATAGGGGTGTCAGGGCTCTGGAGCCCCCCCCGAGCCCCGGCTAACTCTATCTGTAGGGGGGCATCCCACCACCTTCTTGGTGGACACAGGCGCCCAACACTCGGTTTTGACCAAGGCAAACGGACCCCTGTCCTCTCGTACATCTTGGGTCCAGGGGGCAACAGGAAGAAAAATGCACAAATGGACTAACCACCGGACAGTTAACCTAGGGCAAGGAATGGTGACGCACTCCTTCTTGGTGGTACCTGAATGTCCGTACCCCCTTCTGGGGCGAGATCTCCTAACCAAACTCGGAGCTCAGATCCACTTCTCAGAGGCAGGGGCCCACGTGTTAGACCGAGATGGCCAGCCCATCCAAATTTTGACTGTGTCTCTGCAAGATGAACACCGGCTTTTTGACGTCCCGGTCACCACCAGCCTCCCTGATGTCTGGTTACAAGATTTTCCCCAAGCTTGGGCGGAAACGGGAGGACTTGGGCGGGCCAAGTGTCAAGCCCCAATCATAATTGATCTAAAGCCCACAGCGGTGCCTGTATCTATCAAACAATACCCCATGAGCCTAGAGGCTCATATGGGCATTCGGCAACACATTATCAAATTTCTAGAACTTGGAGTTTTGCGACCTTGTCGCTCACCCTGGAATACTCCTCTTCTACCAGTAAAAAAGCCTGGTACCCAGGATTACAGGCCCGTCCAAGATTTGAGAGAAATTAATAAAAGAACTGTGGATATTCACCCTACGGTCCCCAATCCTTACAACTTGCTCAGTACCTTAAAACCAGACTACAGCTGGTATACCGTACTAGACTTAAAAGATGCCTTCTTTTGTTTACCCCTGGCCCCCCAAAGCCAGGAACTATTTGCCTTTGAGTGGAAAGACCCTGAGAGAGGAATCTCAGGCCAATTGACCTGGACCCGTCTTCCCCAAGGGTTCAAAAACTCCCCCACTCTCTTCGATGAGGCTCTCCACAGGGACCTCACCGACTTCCGGACCCAGCATCCAGAAGTGACCCTGCTCCAGTATGTAGATGACCTCCTCTTGGCGGCCCCCACAAAGGAAGCCTGCATGCAAGGTACTAGACATCTACTCCAGGAACTAGGTGAGAAAGGATACCGGGCGTCCGCCAAGAAGGCACAAATTTGTCAGACCAAGGTAACTTACCTGGGGTACATACTGAGTGAGGGAAAAAGGTGGCTCACCCCTGGGCGCATAGAGACTGTGGCTCGCATTCCACCGCCCCGGAATCCCAGAGAGGTGCGTGAATTCCTAGGAACTGCTGGGTTCTGTCGCCTGTGGATACCCGGTTTCGCTGAGTTGGCTGCCCCCCTTTATACCCTTACCAAGGGAAGCACCCCTTTTACCTGGCAGGAAGAACATCAATTGGCTTTTGAGACTCTAAAGAAAGCACTCCTCTCTGCCCCAGCCCTTGGGTTGCCGGATACCTCAAAACCTTTCACCCTCTTCCTAGATGAGAGGCAAGGAATTGCAAAAGGAGTCTTAACCCAGAAATTAGGGCCCTGGAAGAAACCGGTAGCGTATCTGTCTAAAAAACTAGATCCTGTGGCGGCCGGTTGGCCCCCGTGTCTCCGTATCATGGCAGCCACTGCCATGTTAGTCAAAGACTCTGCTAAGTTAACCCTAGGGCAGCCATTGACTGTTATTACTCCACACGCTCTAGAGGCCATAGTGCGACAGCCCCCGGACCGGTGGATTACCAATGCACGCTTGACCCACTACCAAGCCCTTCTATTGGACACGGACCGCGTCCGGTTTGGCCCTCCGGTCACCCTGAACCCTGCAACGCTGCTGCCGCTACCAGGAGACCAACTGAGCCCTCACGACTGTCGGCAGGTGTTGGCAGAAACCCACAGAACGCGGGAGGACCTCAAGGACACAGAACTTCCAGACGCAGACCACACATGGTATACGGACGGCAGCAGCTATCTTGACTCAGGTACCCGGAGGGCGGGGGCAGCAGTGGTAGATGGCCACACCACCATTTGGGCGCAGTCACTGCCCCCTGGCACGTCTGCACAAAAGGCTGAGCTAATAGCGCTAACAAAGGCCCTAGAGCTGTCCAAGGGGAAAAAGGCTAATATTTATACAGATAGCCGATATGCTTTTGCAACGGCTCATACCCATGGAAGTATTTATGAAAGAAGAGGTCTCCTAACATCAGAGGGGAAAGAAATCAAGAACAAAGCTGAAATAATTGCCTTGTTAAAAGCCCTCTTCCTCCCACGAGAAGTAGCCATAATCCACTGTCCCGGACATCAGAAAGGACAGGATCCAGTTGCGGTGGGGAACAGACAGGCAGACCAAGTGGCCAAGCAGGCAGCCATGGCAAAAGTACTAACCTTGGCCTCAGAACCCAACAAGACCGACCAAAATGAACATACCTACACCCCAGAAGATCAAGAAGAGGCAGAAGCCATGGGAGCTATAAAAAACAAGGACACCAAGAACTGGGAAAAAGAAGGGAAGACAGTCCTCCCACAAAAAGAAGCTGTGGCTATGATCCAGCAGATGCACGCCTGGACACACTTAGGTAGCCGGAAGTTAAAAATGTTGATTGAAAAAACTGACTTTCTCATTCCCAAGGCAAGTACTCTAATAGAACAGGTGACTTCAGCCTGCAAGGTCTGTCAGCAGGTGAATGCTGGGGCTACTCGAGTGCCAGCAGGAACCCGAACCCGTGGCAGCCACCCGGGGGCTTATTGGGAGGTAGACTTCACTGAAGTAAAGCCTCACTATGCTGGGTATAAGTACTTACTAGTGTTTGTAGATACCTTTTCAGGATGGGTAGAAGCCTTCCCCACCCGGCAAGAAACGGCACACATAGTAGCCAAGAAGATTCTAGAAGAAATCTTTCCTAGATTTGGACTTCCCAAGGTAATTGGGTCAGACAACGGGCCGGCCTTCGTTTCCCAGGTAAGTCAGGGGCTAGCCAGGATACTGGGGATTAATTGGAAATTACATTGTGCTTATAGACCCCAGAGCTCAGGACAGGTAGAAAGAATGAATAGAACAATAAAAGAGACCCTTACTAAATTGACCTTAGAGACTGGCTTAAAAGATTGGAGACGCCTCCTATCTCTAGCTCTATTAAGAGCCCGGAATACGCCTAACCGCTTTGGGCTCACTCCATATGAAATCCTCTACGGAGGACCCCCCCCTTTGTCAACCTTACTTGACTCCTTTTCTCCCTCCAATTCTAAGACTGACCTACAGGCCCAGCTAAAAGGACTACAAGCAGTACAGACCCAAATCTGGGCCCCCTTGGCAGAACTGTACCGGCCAGGACATTCGCAGACCAGCCACCCCTTCCAGGTGGGGGACTCCGTCTACGTTAGACGACACCGTTCTCAGGGACTGGAGCCCCGGTGGAAAGGACCCTACCTTGTTCTCCTGACCACACCCACAGCTATAAAGGTTGACGGAATCGCCACTTGGATTCACGCATCCCACGCCAAGGCTGCTCCAGGGACGCCTGGACCGGCGTCATCCGGAACTTGGAGGCTCCGCCGCTCCGAGGACCCCCTTAAGATAAGACTCTCACGCACTTGACTTCTTACTTGCCCTTGTCCTCCTACCCCGCGCCATACATAGCAGTAACCCCTCACATAGTCCAAGATGAGATTCACAACAAAGATAATCTTCTTATACAACCTAGTACTGGTCTACGCGGGGTTTGACGACCCTCGCAAAGCCATAGAATTAGTACAAAAGCGATATGGCCGACCATGCGATTGCAGCGGAGGACAAGTGTCCGAGCCCCCGTCAGACAGGGTCAGTCAAGTGACTTGCTCAGGCAAGACAGCTTACTTAATGCCCGACCAAAGATGGAAATGCAAGTTAATTCCAAAAGACACCTCCCCTAGCGGGCCACTCCAAGAGTGCCCCTGTAGTTCTTACCAGTCCTCAGTACACAGTTCTTGTTACACCTCATACCAACAATGCAGATCAGGCAATAAGACATATTATACGGCTACTCTGCTAAAAACACAAACTGGGGGCACCAGTGATGTACAAGTATTAGGATCCACCAGCAAACTTATACAATCTCCCTGTAATGGCATAAAAGGACAGTCTATTTGCTGGAGCACTACAGCTCCTATCCACGTCTCTGATGGAGGAGGTCCATTAGACACCACAAGAATTAGAAGTGTTCAGAGAAAACTGGAAGAAATTCATAAAGCCCTATATCCTGAACTTCGGTATCACCCTTTGGCCTTGCCTAAGGTTAGAGATAACCTCATGGTCGATGCCCAGACTTTAAACATTCTCAATGCCACTTACAACTTACTCCTAATGTCCAACACGAGCCTGGTCGACGACTGTTGGCTTTGTTTAAAATTAGGTCCCCCTACTCCTATCGCAATACCTACCTTCCCATTATCCTACGTAACTTGCTCCTCGGTTAATATCTCTTGTTTAATAATTCCCCCCCTTCTAGTTCAACCGATGCAGTTTTCCAATTCATCTTGCCTCTTTTCCCCTTCCTACAACAGTACAGAAGAAATAGATCTAGGCCATGTTGCCTTCAGCAACTGTACCTCCATAACCAATGTCACCGGTCCCATATGCGCTGTAAATGGTTCGGTCTTTCTCTGTGGCAATAACATGGCATACACTTATCTACCCACGAACTGGACGGGGCTTTGCGTCCTAGCAACTCTCCTCCCCGACATTGACATCATTCCCGGAGATGAACCGGTTCCTATCCCTGCTATTGATCATTTTATATATAGACCTAAACGGGCCATACAGTTTATTCCTTTACTAGCTGGGCTAGGGATCACCACAGCCTTCACAACAGGAGCTACAAGCCTAGGTGTCTCTGTGACCCAATATACAAAATTATCTAATCAGCTAATTTCTGATGTACAAATCTTATCCAGCACCATACAAGATCTGCAAGATCAAGTAGACTCATTAGCCGAAGTGGTTCTCCAGAACAGAAGGGGGCTAGATCTACTTACAGCAGAACAAGGAGGAATCTGTTTAGCCCTGCAAGAAAAATGCTGCTTTTATGCTAACAAATCAGGGATTGTGAGAGACAAAATAAAAACCTTACAAGAAGAACTAGAAAGACGCAGAAAAGATCTAGCTTCCAACCCACTTTGGACTGGGCTTCAAGGGCTCCTCCCTTACCTCCTGCCCTTTATTGGCCCTCTACTTACCCTCTTGCTCTTACTCACCATTGGGCCGTGCATTTTTAACCGTCTAACCGCTTTTATTAATGATAAATTAAACATAATACACGCTATGGTGCTAACCCAACAGTATCAAGTGCTCAGAACCGATGAAGAGGCTCAAGATTGAGCCTCTAAGACACAAGAAAAGGGGGAAATGAAAAGTAAAACTTTTAGGCCCTCCCCGTAAATGGTTCTGTTTGTT
>NW_020254823.1:0-1204 GCF_003255815.1 Theropithecus gelada
ACAGAAATAAGGCTAGCAAAGAGATCCACGATATACAGATGTAACTCTGTGAGTGGAAGTCACACATCACAGAGCAGTTTCTCAGAAAGCTTCTTACTAGATATCATCTGAGGATATTTCCTTTTTCACCATAGCCCTCTATGGTTTTCCCAATATCTCTTTTCCAATTCCACAAGAACAGACTTAGAGAAAGGCTTCTTGAGGGGAAAGCTGTAAGTCTCTGAGTTGATTTCACGGAACACAAAGAAGTTTCTCAGAAAGCTTCTTTCTATTTGTTATAGGAAGATATACCCTTTGGCCCTATAGTCTTTAAAGGGATCCGAAATATCTGTTCTGAGATTCCACAGAAATAAGGCTAGCAAAGAGATCCACAAAATACAGATGTAACTCTGTGAGATGAATTAACAGAACACTAAGCAGATTCTGAGAAAGCTTCTTTCCAGATTTTATCAGAGGATATTTCCTTTTTCACCATAGCCCTCTATGTGCTTCCAAATATCACTTTGCCAATTCCACAAGAACTGTCTCAGCGAAAGGCTTCCTGAGGGGAAACCTGTAACTCTGTGAGATGATTTCACAGAACACACAGAAGTTTCTCAGAAAGCTTCTTTCTCTTTCTTACCGGAGGATATTTCCTTTGGCCCTATAGTGTTCAAAGGGATCCGAAATATCTGTTCTCAGATTCCACAGAAATAAGGCGAGCAAAGAGATCCATGAAATACAGATGTAACTCTGTGAGATGATTTAACAGAACACTAAGCAGTTTCTCAGAAAGTTTCTTTCCAGATTTTATCAGAGGATATTTCCTTTTTCACGATAGCCCTCTATGGGCTTCCAAATATCACTTTGCCAATTCCACAAGAACAGACTTAGAGAAAGGCTTGTTGAGGGGAAAGCTGTAACTCTGTGAGATGATTTCACAGAACACAAAGAAGTTTCTCAGAAAGCTTCTTTCTCTTTGTTATGGCAAGATATTTCCTTTGGCCCTATAGTCTTCAAAGGGATCCGAAATATCTGTTCTCAGATTCCACTGAAATAAGGCTAGCAAAGAGATCCACGATATACAGATGTAACTCTGTGAGTGGAAGTCACACATCACAGAGCAGTTTCTCAGAAAGCTTCTTTCCAGATTTCATCTGAGGATATTTCCTTTTTCCCCATAGCCCTCTATGGTTTTCCCAATATCTCTTTGCCAATTCCACAA
>NW_020254824.1:0-1204 GCF_003255815.1 Theropithecus gelada
TCACCACTCCTATTCAACATAGTGTTGGAAGTTCTGGCTAGGGCAATCAGGCAAGAGAAAGAAATCAAGGGTATTCAGTTAGGAAAAGAAGAAGTCAAATTGTCCCTCTTTGCAGATGACATGATTGTATATTTAGAAAACCCCATTGTCTCAGCCCAAAATCTCCTTAAGCTGATAAGCAACTTCAGCAAAGTCTCAGGATACAAAATTAATGTGCAAAAATCACAAGCATTCTTATACACCAGTAACAGACAAACAGAGAGCCAAATCAGGAATGAACTTCCATTCACAATTGCTTCAAAGAGAATAAAATACCTAGGAATCCAACTTACAAGGGATGTAAAGGACCTCTTCAAGGAGAACTACAAACCACTGCTCAGTGAAATAAAAGAGGACACAAACAAATGGAAGAACATACCATGCTCATGGATAGGAAGAATCAATATCGTGAAAATGGCCATACTGCCCAAGGTAATTTATAGATTCAATGCCATCCCCATCAAGCTACCAATGAGTTTCTTCACAGAATTGGAAAAAACTGCTTTAAAGTTCATATGGAACCAAAAAAGAGCCTGCATCTCCAAGACAATCCTAAGTCAAAAGAACAAAGCTGGAGGCATCACGCTACCTGACTTCAAACTATACTACAAGGCTACAGTAACCAAAACAGCATGGTACTGGTACCAAAACAGAGATATAGACCAATGGAACAGAACAGAGTCCTCAGAAATAATACCACACATCTACAGCCATCTGATCTTTGACAAACCTGAGAGAAACAAGAAATGGGGAAAGGATTCCCTATTTAATAAATGGTGCTGGGAAAATTGGCTAGCCATAAGTAGAAAGCTGAAACTGGATCCTTTCCTTACTCCTTATACGAAAATTAATTCAAGATGGATTAGAGACTTAAATGTTAGACCTAATACCATAAAAATCCTAGAGGAAAACCTAGGTAGTACCATTCAGGACATAGGCATGGGCAAAGACTTCATGTCTAAAACACCAAAAGCAACGGCAACAAAAGCTAAAATTGACAAATGGGATCTAATTAAACTAAAGAGCTTCTGCACAGCAAAAGAAACTACCATCAGAGTGAACAGGCAACCTACAGAATGGGAGAAAATTTTTGCAATCTACTCATCTGACAAAGGGCTAATATCTAGAACCTACAAAGAACTCAAACAAATGTACAAGAAAAAAA
>NW_020254825.1:0-1204 GCF_003255815.1 Theropithecus gelada
TCATGAATGCCAACATGCATCCCAAACAACCCAGTGCTGTCACTCTCCAAACCTTTTATGTCTTGCAAAGTATTAGAACTTATCTGAAGCCATGCCACTCAGAGGGACTGCAAAATACATAATGAAATCTCCTTTAGGATGTCCTTAGAGAATTCAAGGAAAAGAAGTTAAATAATCTAAAAGTGCGTTTGGGTACATATATTTACCACTAGAGGGTAAGACTAGAGATAGATCGTAAATATAATAACAGGGATTATGCTCAGAGTCAGGGCCAAAAGTATAGTTTGAGGTGGGGTCATGGTCAGGGTCAAGATCAATGTCAGGATCAAAGTAAGGATCAGAATTAGGGACCAGGGTAGGGATCAGGGTTTAGGTTCATGGTCAAAGTCTTGGGACAGGGTTAGGGTTAGGACTAGAACCAGAGCTTTGTTCTCCTCGGGACCCACCCGAGAGTGAGTCACCATGGCTTTGGAGCACCTAGTAGCGTGTCCACCTTGAAGACCAGAGTTTCGTTGTCCTTAAGACTGACCCGGGGAGATGTGGCTGCAGGCCATTGAGAAAGGTGAGGCAAAAGCTTCCTGTCTGCTCCCTGCGCTGAGGAGGGAGCTCTGCTATGGGCTTTACTTTCACATGTGACATTCAAGTCTTGTTTTACAAAAGCCTCCCTGCCTTGAGGCTTTGGCTGCTCGTCGCTGTTCAGCATCACAGCGTGCCATAATGTATGGTAAGATTTGGGCTTGTTTCTGGGGAGAGGTCTTGGTACAGAGAAAGGAGCCATGCTTAGAGCCACCATCAGGACAGTTGGGATGAAAGCTGGGGATGGGCAGAGGCTGGAGGAAACATGTGCACCCCCTGTAAACACTTTTATTCATGTTTTAATTACTAATCTTTCTTACAGTGTTAAAGTAGTAAAAAATAGTATTGAAAAATCGAAAAGTAGCCATATTAAAATTTGCATCATTATGTAAGTTTAAATATATTATTTGTACCTCATCAACATTTTTTATTTTGTTGAGAAAGTCCAAGGTTAATTGGCAGCATATTTGTAATAGTAGATAGAATAATGTCTGTTTTATAAACATTGACATCCTACATTACATGTGTGAACCCTGAAAATCTGAGACAGCTCTCAGATTTTTAGAAAGTGTATTTTGCCAAGCTTGAGGATGTATGCCTGTGATGCATCCTCAGGAGGTCCTGACAA
>NW_020254826.1:0-1204 GCF_003255815.1 Theropithecus gelada
GCAGGGCTTGAGCGGGGAAGGAGAATCGAGGATGATGTGTTCAAATCAGTCCATTCACTTCCTCTGTGCCACGCCTGTGCTGGGTACTGGGAGAGACAGATGAGCACAGGAGTCCCGGCCGGGGGGAGGTGTGGGAGGAAGCCCAGGGTGTCTGGGCACGGTAGGAAGTCAAGAGTGTCTACTGGGAGCTGAGGGCTTATGTCCACCTGGGTGCCATCCAGGTTCTCTGCATGGATGAGTATAAGCTGAGCTGCCTGGAGGAGGAGCAGCTGCTGTTGGTGGTGACCAGCACGTTCCGGAATGGAGACTGCTCTGGCAACGGAGAGGTGGGTGGCGTGAGGTCTGGATGGTCTAGGGGGTTTTAGGGCGCAGGAGGACCCAGGAAAGGGTCTGTGGGATGCAGGACGTCCTATGGAGGGCGTTTGGAAGTCAGTGCTCAGGTCACTCTGGGTCACTCAGGTCATTTGCTGGTCTCTGTCATAGTTATTGCCACATGAGAGTCCCACCTTTCCTTTGACATATTTTATATATTTCTGTGAATGGCCTACTTGTTTATATTTACAATTTCGTGTTTAAAGGAAACTTGCCTCACTCTCACAAATGGAGAGCCAACAAATCATAAATTCAATGAAAACAAAATGAAGTCAATGAATTTTAGCTAGATACTATTCCCTGACCAAGCAAGGCCTGCTGGAGGTGGTACAACCAGGGTTTGAATTGAGATCTGCCAAGCTTCTGAGTTTATTCTCTTTTTCCCACACCAGGGTTCCTCAATACTGCATTACTGACATCAGGGGCCAGACAGTTCTTTGTGACGGGGGCTGTCCTGCGCCTGGCAGGATGTTTAGCAGCTTCTCTGGCCTCCACCCACTGGAAGCCAGGGGAATGCAGAAGAGGCTCCTCCTTCTCCCATTTCATCCTCAGGACAATATCCAGACTCGAACTTTTCACATCTTCTCCCAGTGTATCACTTGTTCTCTTTGCTTCCTGCTTCCCTTTCCTGGCTAGCCCAAGTCCCACAGTGTAACTCATGGAATTCTTTCTTCACCTTTTTTCAACTTTCTCACTTCCTCATTCTCTGGGACACAACAACTTGTCTATTGGTCATCAACATTCTTTCACCCAACCTATTTCAGATTGGGTGGTAACATCCAATGGTAACATCAATCCCAGCTTACAACTTTATTTCTACAGATAGAGTCTC
>NW_020254827.1:0-1204 GCF_003255815.1 Theropithecus gelada
ATATTTGGAAGCCCATAGAGGGCGCTGGTGAAAAAGGAAATATCCCCTGATGAAATCTGGAAAGAAGCTTGCTGAGAAACTGCTTAGTGTTCTGTTAATTCATCTCACAGAGTTACAGCCTTCCCCTCAAGAAGCCGCTCGCTAAGCCTGTTCTTGTGGAATTCGTAAAGTGACATTTGGTAGCCCATAGAGGGCTATGGTGAAAAAGAAAATATCCTCCGAGAAAAACTGGAAAGAAGCTTTCTGAGAAACTCCTTTGTGATGTGTGACTTCCACTCACAGAGTTACATCTGTATTTCGTGGATCTCTTTGCTAGCCGTATTTCTGTGGAATCTGAGGACAGATATTTCGGATCCCTTTGAAGACTCTAGGGCCAAAGGAAATATCCTCCAATAACAATGAAAAAGCAGTTTTCTGAGAAACTTCTTTGTGTTCTGTGACATCATCTCACAGAGTTACAGCTTTCCCCTCAAGAAGCCGCTCGCTAAGCCTGCTCATTTGGAGTTCGAAAAGTGATATTTTGGAAGCCCATAGAGGGCTATGGTGAAAAAGAAAATATCCTCCGAGAAAAACTGGAAAGAAGCTTTCTGAGAAACTGATTTGTGATGTGTGACTTCCACTGACAGAGTTACATCTGTATTTCGTGGATCTCTTTTCTAGCCTTTTTTCTGTGGAATCTGAGAACAGATATTTCGGATCCCTTTAAAGACTCTAGGGCCAAAGGAAATATCCTCCAATAACAAGGAAAAAGCAGCTTTCTGAGAAACTTCTTTGTGTTGTGTGAAATCATCTCACAGAGTTACAGCTTTCCCCTCAAGAAGCCTTTTGCTAAGACAGTTCTTGTGGAATTTGCAAAGTGATAATTTGTAGCACATAGAGGGCGCGGTTGAAAAGGGAAATATCCTCCGATGAAATCTGGAAAGAAGCTTTCTGAGAAACTGCTTAGTGTTCTGTTAATTCATCTCACAGTGTTACAGCTTTCCCCTCTAGAAGCCGCTCGCTAAGCCAGGTTTAGTGGAATTCGCAAAGTGATATTTGGAAGCCCATAGTGGGCTATGGTGAAAAAGAAAATATCCTCAGAGAAAAACTGGAAAGAAGCTTTCTGAGAAACTGCTTTGTGATGCGTGACTTCCACTCACAGAGTTACATCTGTATTGCGTGGATCTCCTTGCTAGCCTTATTTCTGTGGAATCTAAGAACAGAT
>NW_020254828.1:0-1204 GCF_003255815.1 Theropithecus gelada
GCCATTACATAATGGTAAAGGGATCAATTCAACAGGAAGAGCTAACTCTCCTAAATATATATGCACCCAATACAGGAGCACCCAGATTCATAAAGCAAGTCCTTAGAGACTTACAAAGAGACTTAGACTCCCATACAATAATAATGGGAGACTTCAACACTCCATTGTCAACATTAGACAGATCAACGAGACAGAAAGTTAACAAGGATATCCAGGAATTGAACTCATCTCTGCAGCAAGCAGACCTAATAGACATCTATAGAACTCTCCACCCCAAATCAACAGAATATACATTCTTCTCAGCACCACATCGTACTTATTCCAAAATTGACCACGTAATTGGAAGTAAAGCACTCCTCAGCAAATGTACAAGAACAGAAATTATAACAAACTGTCTCTCAGACCACAGTGCAATCAAACTAGAACTCAGGACTAAGAAACTCAATCAAAACCGCTCAACTACATGGAAACTGAACAACCTGCTCCTGAATGACTACTGGGTACATAACGAAATGAAGGCAGAAATAAAGATGTTCTTTGAAACCAATGAGAACAAAGATACAACATACCAGAATCTCTGGGACACATTTAAAGCAGTGTGTAGAGGGAAATTTATAGCACTAAATGCCCACAAGAGAAAGCAGGAAAGATCTAAAATTGACACTCTAACATCGCAATTAAAAGAACTAGAGAAGCAAGAGCAAACACATTCGAAAGCTAGCAGAAGGCTAGAAATAACTAAGATCAGAGCAGAACTGAAGGAGATAGAGACACAAAAAACCCTCCAAAAAATCAATGAATCCAGGAGTTGGTTTTTTGAAAAGATCAACAAAATTGACAGACCACTAGCAAGACTAATAAAGAAGAAAAGAGAGAAGAATCAAATCGACGCAATTAAAAATGAAAAAGGGGATATCACCACCGACCCCACAGAAATACAAACTACCATCAGAGAATACTATAAACACCTCTACGCAAATAAACTGGAAAATCTAGAAGAAATGGATAATTTCCTGGACACTTACACTCTTCCAAGACTAAACCAGGAAGAAGTTGAATCCCTGAATAGACCAATAGCAGGCTCTGAAATCGAGGCAACAATTAATAGCCTACCAACCAAAAAAAGTCCAGGACCAGATGGATTCACAGCTGAATTCTACCAGAGGTACAAGGAGGAGTTGGTACCATTCCTTCTGAAACTATT
>NW_020254829.1:0-1204 GCF_003255815.1 Theropithecus gelada
TGTGCCATGTTGGTCTACTGCACCCATCAACTCGTCATTTACATCAGGTATAACTCCCAATGCAATCCCTCCCCCCTCCCCCCTCCCCATGATAGGCCCCGGTGTGTGATGTTCCCCTTCCCGAGTCCAAGTGATCTCATTGTTCAGTTCCCACCTATGAGTGAGAACATGCGGTGTTTGGTTTTCTGTTCTTGTGATAGTTTGCTAAGAATGATGGTTTCCAGCTGCATCCATGTCCCTACAAAGGACGCAAACTCATCCTTTTTTATGGCTGCATAGTATTCCATGGTGTATATGTGCCACATTTTCTTAATCCAATCTGTCACTGATGGACATTTGGGTTGATTCCAAGTCTTTGCTATTGTGAATAGTGCTGCAATAAACATACGTGTGCATGTGTCTTTATAGCAGCATAATTTATAATCCTTTGGGTATATCCCCAGTAATGGGATGGCTGGGTCATATGGTACATCTAGTTCTAGATCCTTGAGGAATCGCCACACTGTTTTCCATAATGGTTGAACTAGTTTACAATCCCACCAACAGTGTAAAAGTGTTCCTATTTCTCCACATCCTCTCCAGCACCTGTTGTTTCCTGACTTTTTAATGATCGCCATTCTAACTGGTGTGAGATGGTATCTCATTGTGGTTTTGATTTGCATTTCTCTGATGGCCAGTGATGATGAGCATTTTTTCATGTGTCTGTTGGCTGTATGAATGTCTTCTTTTGAGAAATGTCTGTTCATATCCTTTGCCCACTTTTTGATGGGGCTGTTTATTTTTCTTGTAAATTTGTTTGAGTTCTTTGTAGGTTCTGGATATTAGCCCTTTGTCAGATGAGTAGATTGCAAAAATTTTCTCCCATTCTGTAGGTTGCCTGTTCACTCTGATGGTAGTTTCTTTTGCTGTGCAGAAGCTCTTTAGTTTAATTAGATCCCATTTGTCAATTTTGACTTTTGCTGCCGTTGCTTTTGGTGTTTTAGACATGAAGTCTTTGCCCATGCCTATGTCCTGAATGGTACTACCTAGGTTTTCCTCTAGGATTTTTATGGTATTAGGTCTAACATTTAAGTCTCTAATCCATCTTGAATTAATTTTCGTATAAGGAGTAAGGAAAGGATCCAGTTTCAGCTTTCTACTTATGGCTAGCCAATTTTCCCAGCACCATTTATTAAATAGGGAATCCTTTCCCCATTTCTTGTTT
>NW_020254830.1:0-1204 GCF_003255815.1 Theropithecus gelada
CGGGAGGCTGAGCTTGCAGTGAGCTGAGATCCGGCCACTGCACTCCAGCCTGGGCAACAGAGCGAGACTCTGTCTCAAAAAAAAAAAAAAGAAAAATGAAAATGAAAATGAAAATGAAAATGTTACCCAAGCAAAAGGGGGCTCATTTGCCTAGTAACAAACAACTCTCCAAAAGAATGCAGGTTTTGATCAATAGGGGTTTCATTACTTGTCCCAAGTAAGCAAAGAATCAGGAGTGGGCTTTGCTGTTTTTCCACTGCAGTGTCCCCAAGAGAGAAAGTGACAGGAGGGTTTTCTGGGGCAATGGAGAGGGGAGAGGGTACATCATTGCATGCATAGAAAGTGTCGCAGTGGCGCAGACGCAAGGAGCCATCACGCCAGAACATAGGTCGCATTGTGAAGGCATTGAGCTGTAGTTCCTCCCAGCGTGGCAACTTTATTTTACTTATTTATTTATTTATTTATTTATTTATTTATTTATTTATTGAGACAGAGTCTCACTCTGTTGCCCAGGCTGGAGTGCAGTGGTGCGATCTTGGCTCACTGCAACCTCTGCCTCTTGGGTTCAAGTGATTCTCCTGCCTCAGCCTCCCGAGTAGCTGGAATTATAGACATGCGTCACCACGCCCGGCTAATTGTTGTATCTTTAGTAGAGATGGGGTTTCACCATATTGGCCACGTTGGTCTCGAACTCCTGACCTCAGGTGATCCTGCCTCCTCAGCCTCCCAAAGCACTGGGATTTCAGGTGTGAGCCACCTCCCCTGGACTGGAGTGGAAACTATAGCATGGTAAGAATTAGAGTTTACCACTTCATCTATAAGTTGCTGAGGTCTGTCATAAACTGGTTCCAGCCAGCCAGGTGACCTCATTCTACATGGGGTTTGGAAAAAAGCTATGGGGCAGGGGGCTGTAAAACAGGCTCATATATTCAAGCTGGTTAAATTCCTGTAGTCCAGGTTGGGTGCGGTGGCTCATGCCTGTAATCCCAGCACTTTGGGAGGCTGAGGCTGGTGGATCACTTGAGGTTAGCAGTTCGAGACCAGCCTAGCCAACATGGCAAAACCCCGTCTCTACTAAAAATACAAAAACTAGCTGGGTGTGGTGGTGCATGCCTGTATTCCCAGCTACTAGGGAGGCTGAGGCAGGAAAATCACTTGAGTCTGGGAGGCAGAGGCTGCAGTGAGCTGAGATTATGCCACTGCA
>NW_020254831.1:0-1204 GCF_003255815.1 Theropithecus gelada
AAAGTGCAGTCATGGAAGGTGTAGAAGTACACAGGTGCATTAACAATTCATTTTCTAGGTGAGTAACTGATTCCTGGCCAAAATTTCCTGTTATGGATAACAAGAAAATCCAAACTTGCCCACAGGCTCACGCTTTCATAACACACCTAGTGTTCTGCTACCAACTTTTTCCCCAAAGACCTCCAGTGATTTGAAAAAATGAAAAAGAAAAACAAGACAATATTTATTCATTTTGTCCTGATAGAGTGCTTTATTAATTCTATGAGAGACAGGAGGACAAACCAAGAGGCTAGCTGAAGTTACATAATGGATGACGAGTGTCCAATTCTAGGGTATTTCTCCTTGATAAGTGATTTATTATTATCACAAAAGATACCAAATTTTGATACTCTAAATAGCAGTGCTGTCCAATAGAGATAAACGGTGCCATATTCATAAACTTTAAATTTCTAGTAGATTCATTAAAAGGTACAAACAGGAGAAATGAATTTAGTGAAATTTAATGCTGTATTTTATTTAAACCAATATTATATTATATTATATATTATATTTTATAATATATTGTAATATATATAACATATATAATATATATTATATATTTTATTATATACATTATGTATTTTATTGCATATATTAGAATATATAATATTTATATGTATAATAATATATATAAATATATATAATTTATATATAAAACCAATATAATTATATACATATATAGTATATAACATATAATTATGTTATATATAATATATAATATAATATGTAATGTATTATATACATTAGATATACATTATATATTATATACTATATAAGATATAGTATAATATATGACATATAATATATAATGATATTTATATAATTATATAATACATTATGCATTATAATATATAACACATTATATATAATATATACATTATATTATATAATAATATTTATATAAAATATAATATATACTATATATAATATAATACAATATATAATATATATATATATATTATATATATATATATATATCCAGCCAAGACTATATATGTATCCAGCCAAGACTATATATGTATCCAGTCAAACTATAAAATGATATATATATATCATTTTAATGGGGTTTTGGGAGGAAGTACTTGTTGGTTGATCTATTCTCTTTCTGTTAAATATGAGCATTATTTAACCAGGTGTGGTGATTCACGCCTGTAATCCCAGTTAC
>NW_020254832.1:0-1204 GCF_003255815.1 Theropithecus gelada
ACCTCCATCCTTCTAGTTTGACATGTGATCTTCTCTCTCCCTTTTATAAAGTGCTTCCAGGCCCTTTTTATTAGGATGCTGTCCCAAATGCTTCCTAAAGAGAGATTTTGGAGCTACCAACACTGCTTCACTGTGGAATAAACTTCTCTTATTAACATTCTTCATTCATCCATAATCATCTCCTTTTTCCCTCACTGCTCATCCATTTATGGAGCTAGTACCCATATCATAGCTACTTGGTCAGGGCATGGTGATACTCCCCACTTAGGAGAGGAAGATGACTAGGTTATAGCTCTTGCCCTCAGAAAATTAAAAACCTTCAGAAAATTAAAAATTAAAAATCTACATTACACCATGGAATATGGTAAATATCCTATGAGGTTTCTGAGAGGACTTCTTAAAGATGAAAACGTGAGGGATGTACCTGGAAAGATGAACACAATTTCAGCAGACAGAGACAGGTAGAAGGAGAGAGATTCCAAGTAGAAGGATAAAGGAGAGGGAAGAGCAGCAAAGAATGTAGCTTTCAGGAAGATTTTCTGGTTTCTGGCACTGGTCACAGATAGCTTGGGAGGAAACAGGCAGAGAGGGTTTTGGGGAAACAGAGCTGCAGGGCTAAGTTAGATGTTAGGTGAGTTGAAGAAAGAACTTAGGGCAAAAGCAGAGGGAGGGAGGGAGGTATTTACTCTGAACAGAGATGACAGGGTCGGGAGGACAGATTGGTTTGAGTAAGCAAAGGCCAGGAGCATGAAGCAAGCATGGAATTGGGAGGCTGGCCTAGAAGCATGGGTCACCTGGGAAAGGGGCAAAAGTATGCCAAACTCTTTGTATTCACTAAATTTCTTTTCTGGAGTCCTTAACCATTTGATCTTACTGGACTAGACGTTATACTAGAACTCACTGCAAAGTGGAGTGAGGCTTACAGAGGGAAAACAGCGGAGGGCCTAATGCAAGATTAACCTTTTCAGGGACCCCTGCAGGGACTGACAGGGCTAAGAATCGGGGAGGCCTGGAACAGCTCACTTTACAGTATAATGAGAACAGACTCACCTGTCTCAGGCCTGGCATCCAATCATCAGCCCACTCTGGTTTCCATTTTTTGCTCCAGCTGAATGGCCACATGTACTGCAGCCATTGTTGCTCCCTTTGCCCTTCAGGGTGTCCTTCCCTAGCACCTATCCCCAAAGCACCCCCACCCCCTCAC
>NW_020254833.1:0-10324 GCF_003255815.1 Theropithecus gelada
TGCCTCCTGTTACTGGGGAGAGGGAAGGATGAGGCCAGGAGCCCATCAAATGAGCACGGTGCCCCAGCTGCCTCCTGTTACTGGGGAGAGGGAAGGATGAGGCCGGGAGCCCACTGAATGAGCAGGATGCCCCAGCTGCCTCCTGTTACTGGGAAGAAGGAAGGATGAGGCCGGGAGCCCATCGAATGAGCAGGGTGCCCCAGCTGCCTCCTGTTACTGGGGAGAAAGAATGATGAGGCCAGGAGCCCATCGAATGAGCAGGATGCCCCAGCTGCCTCCTGTTACTGGGGAGAGGGAAGGATGAGGCCAGGAGTCTCGGGAAGATGCCATCTTAGAAACCAAAGCATGGTGGCATGCTTTGCCCAAGGTTACTTGCCTCTTGTCTTTGGGATAAAATGGAATCAGTACCACACCTGTGGCCCCATCTTCCCTGACTGGCTGCTCTCTCAGTTCAGTTGGTGGCTGAGGGTTCCCGGTGCTCCAGCCCCTCCTCCCCCATTCCCCAAGGATCTGTGACCCAGCATTCCTCTCCTTTCCCACTTCTCTTCCTCTAAAGGCCGTCCTCGCCCTCCCCCACTTCCTCTGCACCAACGTCCCCGCTCGCCCCTCGCTGTGGCCCACGGGCTCAGTCCTCTCCGCGCTTCTCACTGCATTGCCTGGTCTTGAGCTTCGTCTTTCCCACCATTAATACTTCCAGTGCAAGGCTGTGACACAGATCTTCTCCTTGAGTAATTCTAGTCAGGCTCCTCTGAACTCTCCTCTCAACGGGGTCCTGACTTGGGGGCTTTTGTGTCCTTTTATGCATTGTCCAATTTTATCAAAAATCCCACTAAATCATTTTAAGAGGAACCCCATGCCCTTGCTGCCTGGTTATCCTTGATACCCAACCGGTTCCTCATCCTCCTGTTGTCCTGGCCTGTCTCCTGTGGGACCCTGTTCGGTGGCTTACCCTGATGCTTCCTCTCCCAATGTTCCACCCACGGATCTCTCCCCACTGCAAACCCCATTGTCACGGTCCCTGCACCTATCCCAGTGCCCCCTGCAGTCCCATGAATATAGCCTGCCTTCCTGTTTTTAGACAAGTTTCAGGATAACCTTTTTCATCAACAATTGACAAAGAATCAATGTTCAGTAAGTATGCGCTGAGTGTCCAGTAACCAGTCTCCTTCCTACGGGCATCTCAGGGCAGACCACTGAGGAAAAAGGCTCAGGAGACGCAGTGATGAAGGGAGGAAATTGGAAGGGGTGGTTTTGGGTGGAACCCAGGCAAGGTGCTGGGCCCTGACTCGGGTAGGAGGACACAAGGAGACCGAGGAGGACAAGGAGTGAACATCCTCCATTTTACACAAGCCTTGGAGGTCAAACCCCCTTCCAAAGGACAAAAAGATTCTGTTTTCATCCTCAAGCAATTCTGGTTTCAGGACTTTCCCCCATGTTTAAAGAGGCCGCATCCCCCACTGAGGGTATCATTTCCAGTGTGATTTAACTGGCTGATGTGCAGAGAGAGACGTGGTTATTCTTGTAGTTTCTATGCAGAAAGAGACACCACTCCCACACCAACAGAGCTTTGTCCACGCCAGTCAGAGTGTGTCCTTTAGGATGTGTGCACGAGGCGGCCCACGGCAGCACACCTGCACCTGGCCTTGCCTCCTCCTGGTCTGTGTCCCTCTGAGGTGTGACAGGCACGGAACACACCACAGCTCATTCACTTGGGAGGCAACCACCACATTACCTGAGAGCCTGGGGAAAAACACCAACGAAGAAACGCAACAAGGAGCTATGGGGTCCATTTATCTATTAAAAAAAAGGTTCAAAACAGCAATAATGATCATTGCTTGAGATGAAATTTTCTAACCTGTGCTTACCGGACTTGAAAACTATATTCTAATCCAGAATCAGAGAAAAGAAAACCTAAAAACAAAAAGAATCTGCTATCTGTCTGCAGGTGCCTTTTTGCAGTAAGGAAAATGTGGGTCACTCCGAGAGCACTCCCTCTCACGGGGCCAGAGCTGCGGCTTCCTGAGGACTCCCTCCTGGAAGACGGCGCTTTGGTTATAGAAATGCCTTCACATTTCACATAGTGAGTTTAGCCCTCCCACTGTGTTTGGGGGGCCCAGGGGTTCCCCATCCTCATCTCTCAAGAGGGCAGAGACCCTGCGGGCCTAAAACAGTCATGGGGGCGGAGGGAGCTGGGCCCAAATCCAGAAGCACTGGCCCTGAAGCTGCCCTTCCCACTTTCCCATACTCAGCCTCAGGTCAGCAAAACCACACCCACACCTCCTGCTGATCTCCCTGGGTCATCTGCTCTTATAAGAGAAAGACAAAGAGAGAGGGAGGGAGACAGAGAGACACAGACAGAATTCAGTAATTACTCATGCCTGTGAGCCAATGTCACCAAATGAAGAGAACATTCCCTACACAAAATCTTAGCGGATCATGAACTCCCAGGAGGTGTTTCGCTAATTCAGAAGTGAACAATGAAAACCAAGTTCTGACGGAGTTTCAAAATTCGTGGCTGGAAACTTCTAAGGAGAGCTAGCATGCTGGGTGGCGTCACCGCCCAGCCTTCTCCCACTGGGGGTGTGGGGACCTTGTGCCCAATCCGGGGCTCTGGGTTCCTGGGACAGAAAGGCGGGACCCACAGCCTATGCAGCCGTGCACACACAATGGCTCGTTTCAAATACAAGTTGCCAAAAGGAATTTTGGCTTTGTCTATGGGAGCAATTATAAGTTTTAAAAACTGTATTTTCCCTCTGGATATGTTCTAAAATGTCAACTTCCATGAGTCTTTTACAAGAGGCATAGGCCTTTAGTATTAAGGCTGTTGAATTTATCCCATCTTTAATAAAAGAATTTGTTTCTGAAATTTAACAGGAATATAAATGTCTTAATTATTATTTTAATTACTCTTGAAGGAAATGTAAACAAACAAAGAATGCGAAGCCTTCTACTCCCCAATTAAGCGTGACATTGATTGAAATGCAATGTGAATGTTCTCACAATATAACAAATGACTTCAATCTGGACTTAACCATGCATCTCAGCTGCGATTAGTGTCGCCCCCGCTGAGGGTGGAAAGGGGATGTGTTGGTTGGGTAAGGGAGAGGATGGAGAGAGCAAGAGAGAGAGAGAGAGAGAGAGAGAGAGAGTGAGGCTCGCTGCCATTATGAACTGCCATCAAGTTTGGGAAATCCACTCACACATGAACGGCCCCACATGCAAATCAACCTGGGTTTTCCTCCAGGGCTGAGTTACTTGGCTCTGTGACCTTGAGCAGGTCAGTTCCACTCTCTAAGTGGCACGTCTTTTATTTGTGGAATAACAAATTTGGAAGGGGAGGGAGTGGGGCTCTACCTCCAAAATCCCTCGTTCTGGAATTGCCTGGCCTGAGAGGGGAGTAGGCCGAGGAGGGGTGTGAACCCAGGTTGCTGGGAGAGGTGAGGGGAGCAGGTGCTCCAGGAGGAGTCTCCGAGGGGAGGGGAAGGTGGAGTGGGGGAGGGCCCTTCAGGGAAGGGGCTGGGGGTGCAGAGTGCTGGGGTCTGGAGCAGGAGATAGACAGTGGGGTCTCCTTCGGCACAGTTTTGGAAGCCTGTGCTACCCCCCCCACCTCCTCTCCTCATCAATGTTCTTCAAACTTTTACATCACCCAAAGGGCTCTACTGAAACACATTGCTGGGCCCCAGCCCCAGTAATCCCAGCTTGGTAGGACAGGAGTAGGCATGAAGAAATTTGCATTTACAATCCCATTTTTAATAGCTACAAAAACAGTAAAATACCTAGGAACACAGATAACCAGGGAGGTGAAAGATCTCTGCAAGGAAAACTGTAAAACACCGCTGACAGAAATCAAAGATGAGACCAAAAATATGGAAAAGCATCCCATGCTCATGGATTGGAAGAATCAATATCATTGAAATGGCCATACTGTCCAAAGCAATTTTTAGATTAAATGCAATTCCTCTCAAACTACCAATGACATTTTTTCACAGAATTAGAAAAAGCTATTCTAAAATGCACATGGAACCAAAAAAGAGCCCGAATAGCTAAAGCAATCTTAAGCAAAAAGAAAGCCAGAGTCCTCATATTACCTGAGTTCAAACCATACTACAAAACCACAGCAACCAAAACTGCATGGTATAGGTAGAAAAAAGACACATAGACCAATGAAACACAAAAGATAACCCACAAATAAAGCCACACATCTGATCTTCAACAAAGCTGACAAAAACAATAAATGGGGAAAAGGCCCTTAATTCAATAAATGGTGCTGGAATAACTGGCCAGCTATACACAGAAGATTGAAACTGGACCCTTCCCTTTCACCATATTCAAAATTCAACTCAAGATGGATTAAAGACTTCAGTGTAAGGCTTCAAACTATAAAAATCCTAGAAGAAAACCTAGAAATGCTCTTCTTGATATCAGTCTTGGCAAAAAACTTATGGTTAAGTCCTCAAAAGCAATTACTACAAAAACAAAATTGACAAATGAGACCTAATGAAGCTAAAGAGCTTCTGTACAGCTAGAAAAACTATCAACAGAGTAAACAGACAACCTGCAGAATGGGAGAAGATACTCAACACACTATGCATCCAACAGAGGTCTAATGTGTAATATCTATAAGGAGTTTAAATCAACAAGCAAAAGACAAATAACCCCCGTTAAAAAGTGGGCAAAAGACATGAATGAACCCTTCTCAAAAGAAGTAATACAAACAGCCAACACATATATGAAAAAATGCTCAGCATCACTAGTCATCACAGAAATGGAAATCAAAACCACAAGTAGACACCATTTCACAGCAGTCCAAATGGCTTTTACCAAAAAGTCAAAAAGTAACAGAGCGAGGTGGCGGCGCCTGTAGTCCCAGCTACTTGGGAGGCTGAGGCAGGAGAATGGCATAAACCTGGGAGGCGGAGCTTGCAGTGAGCTGAGATCCGGCCACTGCACTCCAGCCTGGGCGACAGAGCGAGACTCCGTCTCAAAAAAAAAAAAAAAAAAAAAAGTAACAGATGTTGATGAGCATGCAGAGAAAAGGATGCACTTATACACTGTTGTCTGGAATGGAAATTAGTCCAGCCACTGTGGGAAGCAGTTTGGAGATATCTCAAAGAACTCTGAGGTTGAACGACCATTCAACCCAGCAATCCCATTACTGGGTATATGTCCAAAGGAAAACAAATTGTTCTACCAAGAGGACACATGCACCCATATGTTCATTGCAGCACAGTTCACAAAGGCAAAGATGTGGAATCAACCCAGGTGCCCATCACTGGTGGATTAAACAAAATGTGGTACGTATGCACTATGGAATACTATGCAGCCATAAAACAAAACAAAATCAATCCTTTGCAGCAACACGGATGGAGCTGGAGGCCATTGTAGTAATAAGTAAATTAACACAGGAACAGAAAATCAAACGCCACCTGTTCTCACTTATAAGTGGGAGCCAAACATTGGACACTCACGGACACAGTGAAAGGAAAATAGATCCAGGGACCCCCAAATCACTAAGCTAAAGGGAGAAGGGGAGAAGTCAAGCTGGGAACTGCTTAAGAGCAACCTACCTCCCCTTCTTTTCAAAGTCACCCTCTGCTCACTGAGATAAATGCACATCTGATTGCCTCCTTTGGAGCGGCTCATCAGAAACTCCAAGGAATGCAGTCATTTGTCTCTTACCTACCTATAAGCTGGAAGCCCCCTGTCCTCTTGGAGTCTTCCTGCCTTTGCTTCGAGCTGTCCCGCCTTTCCAGACTGAGCCAATGTTCATCTTACGTATGGTGATTGATGTCTCATGTCTCCCTAGAATGTATAAAACCAAACTGTGTTCTCACCACCTTGGGCACCTGTCATCAGGACCTCCTGAGGCTGTGTCACGGGTGTGCATCCTCAACCTTGGCAAAATAAACTTTTAAAATTAACTGAGGCCTGGCTCAAATTTTCCAGGTTCACAACACAAAGAAGGGAACAATAGACAAGATTAGCAGATGATTTCAAAATGGTCTTATTTCAGTAACTTCAATAACGCAGGCTAGGGAGACAGGTTAGAGAGTGATCGTCAGCCAGTGGTTGCCTGCACAGAGCTGATGGTGTCCCCTCCTGCAGGATGGCTCCACCCCACACTTTGCCCTGGTTGCGATCAGGTGTGGCCTGAAAGGTAGCCCTAGAGACCGGAGCATGGAGGTAATGAGAGCTCGCTGGCCCAGACTCCTTCTAGAGGAGTCACTGGAGCTGGCTGGTCGGCCCCTGTGCTGCCCTGGGGCAAGGCCACTGCAGAGATGCTCCCCAGGCAGCCCCTCTCCCCAGGTGTCTTCTTCCTCTGCCCCTTCAGGCCCCACAGCTGGCTGTTGTTGACCCCAACACCAGCCCTCGGTTGGGGTTCCCTACTTCCTGTTCTGCGGATTGTCCTGACACTGTCCTCAAGCCACACAGCCCCAGGGCGCTTTCGTCTCTCCTGGGAAACTGGGGCTGAGACCAGTTTCTTAGGGCTTCCTGCAGATCGGATTAGGGTGGAAGCACCTCTCCTATTGCAGGTTAGGAAGCAGCCGAGCGGAAACCCAGCATCCTGGCTGAACCTGGGGTGCTGCTGGCTGATCTGGGATCCCGCAAACTACCCGGGCCTCAGAATCACCTGGGGAGGTTGCTTCAAATGCATTGGGTCCCTCCCAAAACCAGAGTCAGAATGTCCCGAGGTGGCACCCAGGAGCATGGGCCTGGCTGCCACCATCCTCTCCTACCCCTTGGTTATTTGGGAGCCCGGATCTGCCTTCACTGAGCACACAATGAATCACTGCGTGCCCTGTGACTGGGACATGCCCTGGGACTGGGAACAAGGTCACTGCTATAGGAGGGTCTCTGCTGTCTCCCTAACTCCCAGCACCTCTGTGACCCTGCACGGTGGGGGCGCAATGCAGCCCAGGTCCCTGTCGCCCACTGCTGTGCACCAGTGATGCTGCCGTCAGAAACGGCCCCACTTGGGCACAGAGACGGCTGGAAACGCTGGCCCAGAAGTTAGGTTTGAGAACGAAAAAAAAAAAACCAAAAACAAAGAACACAGTTGAAATCCTCCAGTTGATCTTCCTCACTTTGAAGAACGTTGAACTTGTGATAAGAAGGCAGCCTGAGATCAACGATGGCAGATCCATCAACTGGTCACAGTTCAGTTCTGTCCCTGACCTCTGTGTCCTTGGAGGACCAGGCCTGGTTCAGTCTGTTCCCACTGGGAAACCTCTTTGCCGTGCAGCGAGCACCAGGCTAGCGGGTGGGGACCCTGGCCCCTGTCTGCACCCGTGCGGGGACAGAGACACAAGGCCCCCTGCTGCTGGGAACCTGGGCTTCTCACGGCGGGTGGCTGCTCATGGGGCTGCGGGCCACTCCTGTCCTCACACCCAAAGCAGCCCTACACCCAGGCCAGGCATCCTCAGTCTGGCAGAGTCACTCCCAAGGGGGCAACATTAGCTCGTGGGTGGACAAAAATTCTTGGCCATTGCAACATTTGCGATTCTCGGGAGGGTCAACATGTGAACAGGTTTATCATTCCTGTGCGCGGTGAGAAAAGGAACATTCAAAAGAAGATCTTAAGAGTAGCCTCTAACGGCTGCATCGGGACACAGAGCTAATAAAGCCAAGGCCTCTAACCTAAAGCTGGCCTCTTGCCCATGTAATTGGGGTTTGTTAAATATTTCACTGGCAGGTACTGGTCATAAACCTGTTTATCATAAACCTGTAGAATAAAGACAGGAGGGAACCAGTCTCCCTCCAGCCCCCCACTCAACTGCATATTTACCTTATCGTTTGGGCAGTGCCACCGAGCGCCCATCAGAATCTCAGGAATGTCACGGCTGTTTCACCGCTTGCCTCTCCCACCTTCTGGGCCACACACCTGTTAGAAAATATAAGTGCACGGTGCCTCACAGAGCCTGCTTTGAGATACATTCTCAGTGGACACAGAGTCTGTGTTCCTGGGCTTAAGTCCTCCAGCTTGGCTCAGAATAAGTCTCACCATGATTTCCCTCAGTTCTAGTGTTTACTATTCAGCTTTGGGTCAATGGTGGTATTATAATTTCATTGCAGAGGTGAGGGCTTGACTAGGAACATAAGGTCTAAAAATCCTCCTTAGCAGATTAATAATGAAAAAAATGGTAAGGAACACTCTCAGCACACAGGCCTGTGAAAACTGGCAGGTGAAACTCATTGGCCATTCTTGGACTAGATCATGCAACAAATACACGAGAGTTGCTCACGACGTGACAGGTGCCTCCCTTGCTGTTGGGGATACAGCAGCAGGTGACATTCTCAACAGCTGAGAAGCCTGGCGATTCCTCCTGAGGCTCCTCTCCAACCCAGCATCCAGGTTCCAGACACTTCCCACCCAGAATGTCCAGGTCCAGCCTGATGCTTCCCACCGCAGAGCCTGGGGGCAGCCCAGACCCTCAACCCCTCACCCCCCGGTGACACGCCATCAGCTGGAGCTGCCAGCCTGAGAACTCGGCAGCCCTTGTGTGCTTGGGAGCACAGCTCCAATATGGTGTGGCTGTGTCCCCACCCAAATCCCATCTTGAATTGTAGCTCCCATAATTCCCGCGTGTTGTGGGAGGGACCCAGCCAGAGATAACTGAACCATGGGTGTGGTTTCCCCCATACTGTTCTCATGGTAGCAAATAAGTCTCATGAGATCTGATGTTTTTTGTTTGTTTTGTTTTGTTTGTTCATTTTTTTTTTTTTCTTTTTGAGACGGTATCTCACTTTGTCACCCAGGCTGGAGTGCAGTGGCATGATCTCAGCTCACTGCAACTTCCGCCTTCTGGGTTCAAGTGATTCTCCTGCCTCAGCCTCCTGAGTAGTTGGGATTACAGGCTCACGCCACCATGCCCAGCTAATTTTTGTATTTTTAGTAAAGACGGGGTTTCACCATATTGATCAGGCTGGTCTCGAACTCCTGACCTTGTGAGCCTCAAACCTCAGCCTCCCAAAGTGTTGGGTTTACAGGCATGAGCCACCAAGCCCGGCCGATCTCACAGTTCTATAAGGGGAAACCCCCTTTGCTTGGCTCTCATTCTCTCTTGCTGCCGCCACGTATGACATGCTTTCAGCTTCTGCCATGGTTGTGAGGCCTCCCCAGCCACGTGGAACTGTGAGTCCATTAAACCTCTTTTTCTTTATAAATTACCCAGTCGCAGGTATGGCTTTATCAGCAGCGTGAAAGTGGACCAACGCAAGCTCCAAGGACAGGCGGGAGGAGGAGGCCATGTGGCATCCAGAAAGAGCAAAAGGTAGCTCTGCGGTCAGTCAGGTCCGACTGGGTCCCTTGCTGGATTTCCATCTTTTGTGCAGTTCAGTGATTGATGTAAAATGTCCTCAACTCAAACTGCCACGGCCCCAGCAGAGAACACACTGGTAAGGCCCAGCAGTCAGACAGGATGTCATCACACAAACAACTCGGCAATGCTGGCTGATGAAATAGCCATCTGGCCCTTTCTGGGGGTTACAGACATCCGGGTCACCTTCCTCCAGCCACTCATTTCTGTCCTGATTGATGAGGCTCCCTGAAGCACTGACATGTCATTTGGTCAAAGGTCCATTGCCGATTCGGGGCTGTAATTGTGCTAAGTCTGGGGATAAAGAGGTGAACGAGACGCTGACCCAGTCTTCAACGAGCATAACTTATTAAAGGGGCTTTCATTATAGTACTAAAGCTTCTTCGCCCAATGATGACTGCACGTGCACCACCCAGGGTGGTCCACAGGAAGACTCGGGGCGATGCAGGGTCCCAGACAGGCGGCAGTGTGGGCCGCGGTGCACATAGCAGGCCCGTAGGTCTGCTCCTCTGCTTCCTGGAGTCTCTGCTAACGGGAAAAAGATCAGCGCTGTGAGCCAGTCTCAGACGTGATGATCTTCTCAATATTCTAGAAGGCGATGGAGGGATCTGTCTTACCCGACTGCCACTTTGGGAATCCTGCATTTTAGAAGGCTTGGCCTGAAGCTTCATTTCTGTTGACAGTGCGTAGACATCCAAATGCTCTCATATCTTTCCCCATCAAAATCTTCTCTTCAGAAAGTGCCCTAAGAAAACAAACACATGCAATGGCTTTGACCAAATGACTGTGTCCTCCCTCTTAGAGGAACAGTGCGGTGGCTGACGGTACCGTCTCCCTCAGAGGAACAGTGCGGTGGCTGACGGTGTCCTCACCCTCAGAGGAACAGTGCGGTGGCTGACTGTGTCGTCTCCCTCAGAGGAACAGTGCGGTGGCTGTGTGGTCTCCCTCAGAGGAACAGTGCGGTGGCTGACTGTGTCGTCTCCCTCAGAGGAACAGTGCGGTGGCTG
>NW_020254834.1:0-7489 GCF_003255815.1 Theropithecus gelada
TGGTTCCTCGCGCCGACTCTCAACCCCTAAGGAACGTGATTCTAACATCTGGGGGCTCGTCCGGGATTTGAGAGGCGGCCAGAGGACACCGGCCCCTTTTCCTTTTCGGCAGAAACCGCGCGGCCCCGGCCACCGGTGGCGGACGGACGACAAGACGACTCTTACGTGTAGTCAGGTACTTTACTTTTGTTTTGTCTTTAGTCTCTGAGGTCGGCCAACCTCCGTAGGAGTGTAGAGGGAGGACAGACGTGTCCTGGACCCTCACACTCCGACCCCGGGGGACGCCCCGGCGGTCGTCTGGAAGAAGGCTGATGACACTGTCAGCCTCCTCAAATCTGAAGGCAGGTTCCCCCTGCCATCTGAATCACTTGTAGTACTTTGGCGCCATTCTCTGGCCACGCGGCTCCTCTGTTTTTGTCTGGTTTGTGTTGTCACTGTTGTCTTATTTATATGTGTGTATGAGCCTGAGGACGGGACAATGGGACAGACGCTGACAACTCCTCTATCTTTGACTTTGACACACTTTTCAGACGTCCGGGCCAGAGCCCACAATCTTTCCGTAGGAGTCCGAAAAGGACGATGGCAAACTTTCTGCTCGTCCGTGTGGCCTACCCTTCATGACGGGTGGCCCCGGGACGGAACTTTTAACCTCTCCGTTATTTTGCAGGTTAAAACAAAGGTAATGGATCCTGGGCCGCATGGTCACCCGGACCAAGTGGCCTACATCATCACCTGGGAGGATCTCGTCCGAAATCCTCCGCCTTGGGTGAAACCCTTTCTCTATACCCCTTCCTCACCCAAGTCCACTCTCCTTGCCCTAGAAGCCCCAAAGAACCGGACCCTGGATCCGCCTAAACCCGTACTCCCAGATGAGTCGCATCAAGACCTCCTCTTCCAAGACCCTCTACCTCATCCACCACATAATCCCCTCCTGGAACCCCCACCTTACAACTCACCCTCGCCCCCTGTCTTGTCCCCCGTTTCTCCTACCACCCCTTCTGCCCCCCCTCCTTCCTCTCTTGTCTCCTCGTCGACCCCGCCTTCCTCTCCAGCCCCACCTGAACTCACCCCCAAGACCCCGCCACAAACCCCCCGTCTCCGCCTCCGGCGGGCCGAAGGCCCGGATGGCCCTTCCACCTGGCAATCTTCCCTTTTTCCCCTTCGCACGGTCAACCGCACGATCCAGTACTGGCCCTTTTCTGCCTCCGACCTCTATAATTGGAAAACCCACAACCCCCCTTTTTCCCAAGACCCCCAGGCCTTGACCTCGTTGATAGAATCAATTCTCCTCACCCACCAGCCTACCTGGGATGATTGTCAACAGCTTTTGCAGGTCCTTTTAACCACCGAAGAAAGGCAGCGAGTCCTCCTGGAAGCCCGGAAAAATGTGCCGGGACCAGGAGGCCTTCCAACCCAGCTCCCCAATGAAATAGACGAGGGATTTCCCCTCACCCGCCCGGACTGGGATTATGAGACAGCACCAGGTAGGGAGAGTCTCCGAATCTATCGCCAGGCTCTGTTGGCGGGTCTCAAGGGGGCAGGAAAACGCCCCACCAATTTGGCCAAGGTAAGGACTATAACTCAGGGAAAAGATGAAAGCCCGGCAGCCTTTATGGAAAGGCTTCTGGAGGGGTTTCGAATGTATACCCCATTTGATCCAGAAGCACCAGAACACAAGGCTACCGTGGCCATGTCGTTCATAGATCAGGCAGCACCAGACATAAAAGGAAAACTCCAAAGGCTAGACGGAATCCAAACTCATGGGCTGCAGGAATTAGTAAGGGAGGCAGAAAAGGTATACAATAAAAGAGAAACCCCAGAAGAAAGAGAAGCTAGGCTTATAAAAGAACAGGAAGAACGGGAAGATCGGAGAGACAGAAAAAGAGATAAGCATTTAACCAAAATCCTGGCAGCCGTAGTGACAGAAAAAAGGACAGGAAAGTCAGGGGAAACAAGAAGGCGGCCTAAAGTAGATAAGGACCAGTGCGCCTACTGCAAAGAGCGAGGGCATTGGATCAAGGACTGCCCCAAGCGTCCTAGAGACCAGAAGAAACCTGCCCCTGTTCTCGCCTTAGGTGAGGACAGCGAATAGGGGTGTCAGGGCTCTGGAGCCCCCCCCGAGCCCCGGCTAACTCTATCTGTAGGGGGGCATCCCACCACCTTCTTGGTGGACACAGGCGCCCAACACTCGGTTTTGACCAAGGCAAACGGACCCCTGTCCTCTCGTACATCTTGGGTCCAGGGGGCAACAGGAAGAAAAATGCACAAATGGACTAACCACCGGACAGTTAACCTAGGGCAAGGAATGGTGACGCACTCCTTCTTGGTGGTACCTGAATGTCCGTACCCCCTTCTGGGGCGAGATCTCCTAACCAAACTCGGAGCTCAGATCCACTTCTCAGAGGCAGGGGCCCACGTGTTAGACCGAGATGGCCAGCCCATCCAAATTTTGACTGTGTCTCTGCAAGATGAACACCGGCTTTTTGACGTCCCGGTCACCACCAGCCTCCCTGATGTCTGGTTACAAGATTTTCCCCAAGCTTGGGCGGAAACGGGAGGACTTGGGCGGGCCAAGTGTCAAGCCCCAATCATAATTGATCTAAAGCCCACAGCGGTGCCTGTATCTATCAAACAATACCCCATGAGCCTAGAGGCTCATATGGGCATTCGGCAACACATTATCAAATTTCTAGAACTTGGAGTTTTGCGACCTTGTCGCTCACCCTGGAATACTCCTCTTCTACCAGTAAAAAAGCCTGGTACCCAGGATTACAGGCCCGTCCAAGATTTGAGAGAAATTAATAAAAGAACTGTGGATATTCACCCTACGGTCCCCAATCCTTACAACTTGCTCAGTACCTTAAAACCAGACTACAGCTGGTATACCGTACTAGACTTAAAAGATGCCTTCTTTTGTTTACCCCTGGCCCCCCAAAGCCAGGAACTATTTGCCTTTGAGTGGAAAGACCCTGAGAGAGGAATCTCAGGCCAATTGACCTGGACCCGTCTTCCCCAAGGGTTCAAAAACTCCCCCACTCTCTTCGATGAGGCTCTCCACAGGGACCTCACCGACTTCCGGACCCAGCATCCAGAAGTGACCCTGCTCCAGTATGTAGATGACCTCCTCTTGGCGGCCCCCACAAAGGAAGCCTGCATGCAAGGTACTAGACATCTACTCCAGGAACTAGGTGAGAAAGGATACCGGGCGTCCGCCAAGAAGGCACAAATTTGTCAGACCAAGGTAACTTACCTGGGGTACATACTGAGTGAGGGAAAAAGGTGGCTCACCCCTGGGCGCATAGAGACTGTGGCTCGCATTCCACCGCCCCGGAATCCCAGAGAGGTGCGTGAATTCCTAGGAACTGCTGGGTTCTGTCGCCTGTGGATACCCGGTTTCGCTGAGTTGGCTGCCCCCCTTTATACCCTTACCAAGGGAAGCACCCCTTTTACCTGGCAGGAAGAACATCAATTGGCTTTTGAGACTCTAAAGAAAGCACTCCTCTCTGCCCCAGCCCTTGGGTTGCCGGATACCTCAAAACCTTTCACCCTCTTCCTAGATGAGAGGCAAGGAATTGCAAAAGGAGTCTTAACCCAGAAATTAGGGCCCTGGAAGAAACCGGTAGCGTATCTGTCTAAAAAACTAGATCCTGTGGCGGCCGGTTGGCCCCCGTGTCTCCGTATCATGGCAGCCACTGCCATGTTAGTCAAAGACTCTGCTAAGTTAACCCTAGGGCAGCCATTGACTGTTATTACTCCACACGCTCTAGAGGCCATAGTGCGACAGCCCCCGGACCGGTGGATTACCAATGCACGCTTGACCCACTACCAAGCCCTTCTATTGGACACGGACCGCGTCCGGTTTGGCCCTCCGGTCACCCTGAACCCTGCAACGCTGCTGCCGCTACCAGGAGACCAACTGAGCCCTCACGACTGTCGGCAGGTGTTGGCAGAAACCCACGGAACGCGGGAGGACCTCAAGGACACAGAACTTCCAGACGCGGACCACACATGGTATACGGACGGCAGCAGCTATCTTGACTCAGGTACCCGGAGGGCGGGGGCAGCAGTGGTAGATGGCCACACCACCATTTGGGCGCAGTCACTGCCCCCTGGCACGTCTGCACAAAAGGCTGAGCTAATAGCGCTAACAAAGGCCCTAGAGCTGTCCAAGGGGAAAAAGGCTAATATTTATACAGATAGCCGATATGCTTTTGCAACGGCTCATACCCATGGAAGTATTTATGAAAGAAGAGGTCTCCTAACATCAGAGGGGAAAGAAATCAAGAACAAAGCTGAAATAATTGCCTTGTTAAAAGCCCTCTTCCTCCCACGAGAAGTAGCCATAATCCACTGTCCCGGACATCAGAAAGGACAGGATCCAGTTGCGGTGGGGAACAGACAGGCAGACCAAGTGGCCAAGCAGGCAGCCATGGCAAAAGTACTAACCTTGGCCTCAGAACCCAACAAGACCGACCAAAATGAACATACCTACACCCCAGAAGATCAAGAAGAGGCAGAAGCCATGGGAGCTATAAAAAACAAGGACACCAAGAACTGGGAAAAAGAAGGGAAGACAGTCCTCCCACAAAAAGAAGCTGTGGCTATGATCCAGCAGATGCACGCCTGGACACACTTAGGTAGCCGGAAGTTAAAAATGTTGATTGAAAAAACTGACTTTCTCATTCCCAAGGCAAGTACTCTAATAGAACAGGTGACTTCAGCCTGCAAGGTCTGTCAGCAGGTGAATGCTGGGGCTACTCGAGTGCCAGCAGGAACCCGAACCCGTGGCAGCCACCCGGGGGCTTATTGGGAGGTAGACTTCACTGAAGTAAAGCCTCACTATGCTGGGTATAAGTACTTACTAGTGTTTGTAGATACCTTTTCAGGATGGGTAGAAGCCTTCCCCACCCGGCAAGAAACGGCACACATAGTAGCCAAGAAGATTCTAGAAGAAATCTTTCCTAGATTTGGACTTCCCAAGGTAATTGGGTCAGACAACGGGCCGGCCTTCGTTTCCCAGGTAAGTCAGGGGCTAGCCAGGATACTGGGGATTAATTGGAAATTACATTGTGCTTATAGACCCCAGAGCTCAGGACAGGTAGAAAGAATGAATAGAACAATAAAAGAGACCCTTACTAAATTGACCTTAGAGACTGGCTTAAAAGATTGGAGACGCCTCCTATCTCTAGCTCTATTAAGAGCCCGGAATACGCCTAACCGCTTTGGGCTCACTCCATATGAAATCCTCTACGGAGGACCCCCCCCTTTGTCAACCTTACTTGACTCCTTTTCTCCCTCCAATTCTAAGACTGACCTACAGGCCCGGCTAAAAGGACTACAAGCAGTACAGACCCAAATCTGGGCCCCCTTGGCAGAACTGTACCGGCCAGGACATTCGCAGACCAGCCACCCCTTCCAGGTGGGGGACTCCGTCTACGTTAGACGACACCGTTCTCAGGGACTGGAGCCCCGGTGGAAAGGACCCTACCTTGTTCTCCTGACCACACCCACAGCTATAAAGGTTGACGGAATCGCCACTTGGATTCACGCATCCCACGCCAAGGCTGCTCCAGGGACGCCTGGACCGGCGTCATCCGGAACTTGGAGGCTCCGCCGCTCCGAGGACCCCCTTAAGATAAGACTCTCACGCACTTGACTTCTTACTTGCCCTTGTCCTCCTACCCCGCGCCGTACATAGCAGTAACCCCTCACATAGTCCAAGATGAGATTCACAACAAAGATAATCTTCTTATACAACCTAGTACTGGTCTACGCGGGGTTTGACGACCCTCGCAAAGCCATAGAATTAGTACAAAAGCGATATGGCCGACCATGCGATTGCAGCGGAGGACAAGTGTCCGAGCCCCCGTCAGACAGGGTCAGTCAAGTGACTTGCTCAGGCAAGACAGCTTACTTAATGCCCGACCAAAGATGGAAATGCAAGTTAATTCCAAAAGACACCTCCCCTAGCGGGCCACTCCAAGAGTGCCCCTGTAGTTCTTACCAGTCCTCAGTACACAGTTCTTGTTACACCTCATACCAACAATGCAGATCAGGCAATAAGACATATTATACGGCTACTCTGCTAAAAACACAAACTGGGGGCACCAGTGATGTACAAGTATTAGGATCCACCAGCAAACTTATACAATCTCCCTGTAATGGCATAAAAGGACAGTCTATTTGCTGGAGCACTACAGCTCCTATCCACGTCTCTGATGGAGGAGGTCCATTAGACACCACAAGAATTAGAAGTGTTCAGAGAAAACTGGAAGAAATTCATAAAGCCCTATATCCTGAACTTCGGTATCACCCTTTGGCCTTGCCTAAGGTTAGAGATAACCTCATGGTCGATGCCCAGACTTTAAACATTCTCAATGCCACTTACAACTTACTCCTAATGTCCAACACGAGCCTGGTCGACGACTGTTGGCTTTGTTTAAAATTAGGTCCCCCTACTCCTATCGCAATACCTACCTTCCCATTATCCTACGTAACTTGCTCCTCGGTTAATATCTCTTGTTTAATAATTCCCCCCCTTCTAGTTCAACCGATGCAGTTTTCCAATTCATCTTGCCTCTTTTCCCCTTCCTACAACAGTACAGAAGAAATAGATCTAGGCCATGTTGCCTTCAGCAACTGTACCTCCATAACCAATGTCACCGGTCCCATATGCGCTGTAAATGGTTCGGTCTTTCTCTGTGGCAATAACATGGCATACACTTATCTACCCACGAACTGGACGGGGCTTTGCGTCCTAGCAACTCTCCTCCCCGACATTGACATCATTCCCGGAGATGAACCGGTTCCTATCCCTGCTATTGATCATTTTATATATAGACCTAAACGGGCCATACAGTTTATTCCTTTACTAGCTGGGCTAGGGATCACCACAGCCTTCACAACAGGAGCTACAAGCCTAGGTGTCTCTGTGACCCAATATACAAAATTATCTAATCAGCTAATTTCTGATGTACAAATCTTATCCAGCACCATACAAGATCTGCAAGATCAAGTAGACTCATTAGCCGAAGTGGTTCTCCAGAACAGAAGGGGGCTAGATCTACTTACAGCAGAACAAGGAGGAATCTGTTTAGCCCTGCAAGAAAAATGCTGCTTTTATGCTAACAAATCAGGGATTGTGAGAGACAAAATAAAAACCTTACAAGAAGAACTAGAAAGACGCAGAAAAGATCTAGCTTCCAACCCACTTTGGACTGGGCTTCAAGGGCTCCTCCCTTACCTCCTGCCCTTTATTGGCCCTCTACTTACCCTCTTGCTCTTACTCACCATTGGGCCGTGCATTTTTAACCGTCTAACCGCTTTTATTAATGATAAATTAAACATAATACACGCTATGGTGCTAACCCAACAGTATCAAGTGCTCAGAACCGATGAAGAGGCTCAAGATTGAGCCTCTAAGACACAAGAAAAGGGGGAAATGAAAAGTAAAACTTTTAGGCCCTCCCCGTAAATGGTTCTGTTTGTT
>NW_020254835.1:0-1203 GCF_003255815.1 Theropithecus gelada
TACAACAGACTAAGTCACAGATGAAGGGGGCTGGCTTTGGGGTTGGGTAGCCACTGTCAAGTCACAGGACACTCGCCCAGGCAGGCTTGGAAAGGGAGGCCTCCGAGAAGAGGTGGATCTGTTTAGAGGTCGAAGTGGGGCTGGGGCTCTGATGTCCGGATGAACTTCCTGACCCGATCAGCTGGCAGTTGGAGAGAAGCAGAGAGAAAACAGGAGAGAGAAAAGTGATCAGAGAGCTGGTGAGGCAAGCACAGAGCACGGGCGTGCTGCGGCAGCTGTGGGAGGTCTGCGGAGGGGAGGGCGCAGGTGCAGGTGTGGCAAGGTTCCTGGAAAAGAGGGGCTGAAAGGGAAAGGGGAGGAAGATGGAGGGAGGAGCCGGAGCTTCACAGGTAGTGCCTGGGGACTGCGGCAGCCCTCCCCAGCCCACACACACTGGCCTGACCCACAGTACCCAGGAGGTGCGCCCCAGTTCAGACCAATGCTCAGCCCTCTTGGGGTTCCCCCTTCTCTGGTCACCCTGTCTTCCAACCCACTGGCCCAGGGCCACTTCTCTCCTTGGGGAGCCCCACCCAACAGCCACCAGGCCTGATAGAGAAGGAACACTGCTTGACCCAGGATGGTGAAACTAAAAGGGATGGATGGCTGGAGTGAGTGCCAGAGGCCTCTCTGGGTGGTCAGAAATACCCAGACCCTGGGTAAGACAGGGAGGGCATATGCCACTGGCCACAGACTTATAAGTCTAAGAAGGGAGCATCAGCTGGTTGCGGGAGCTACAGGTCCCATAGGTGAGGCTGGGCCCTTCCTGCTGGGAAATCAGAAGAGGGAGAGTCTGTGGCAGGGGAGGCTGGTGGGCTCGCTAGGTGGAGCTCAGCTGGGCCAGCAGGCACTGTGATCACCTTGGCTGAATAGCACCGGCAACCCCTAGGAGCAACAGGCCAAGGTGCAGGAGCCCGCTGGCTGGCGGTAGTGCTTCAGCGGGGGCCAGAGACCCTGCCTTCAGTCACACGCTAGCAGCTATGATGGTACCTGGGAGGGAGGGAAGGGGGCTGTGTGTTCCTGCCTGGCCTGTGAGGTGTGTTGTGGGATCACCATGTGTATGGGACTCTCAAGATTTTATCCTAGATCGCCACTGGATTGCCAACAGATAGAGGAGATGGGACCCTGACTATCACCCCTGCTCTGCAGTGGATTCGGCTCTCGGCA
>NW_020254836.1:0-1203 GCF_003255815.1 Theropithecus gelada
TACATAAATACATTCAAATGTACATACCTGCACACACACACACACACGCACACACACACAGATGCACATAGATAAATACATTCAAATGTACATACCTGCACACACACACGCAAACACAGGCACACACACGCACACACACAGATGCACATACATAAGTATATTCACATGTACATACTTGCACACACACACACGAACATACATACATACACATGCATATACCTGCATACATACCCGCGTGCACACACACACAGACACAGACACACACACGCTGTGCTTCATGCCCTCACTAGGGTGGCCAGGGAGGGAATGCGTGTTTTTAGGAGAAATAAAGACAACTCAGGCCCCTCATTCTCCTGGTGATTGCACAAGTGCCTTCTCTGCAGACCATTCTTCAGTGTCTTTCTTGGTTCTCCCTCTTACTGAAAGACAGAAGCAGAGGCCTGGCACATACTTGGCTGCTTAGGGCTCAAGCCAAGTTCGCAAGCTTCCTGGGGAGCCTCGTGAGATGAAGGCACTGCACAGCCTCCCTAAAAGAGGTGTCGGCTTTTCATGGATCCTTGAGCCCAGGAAGGCGATAGGTGAGACATCACGGTTCATCAGAAGACACAAGCAAACTCCAGTGAGAAAGGGCAAGGGTCAAAGATTTGACTCTCCTGGAGAAGGGGTTCTCGGGCTATAAGCAGCAGGCGGAAGACGTCATTGCATGCGCAGTGAGGTGATGGCGAGCTACAGTTTTCACTGGGAACTGAGATCAACAGTGACCTGATCCCCTACTCGTGCTCATCTCTCTCTGTCTCTCTCTTTGCCTTTTGTGTCTCTCTCCCTATCTCTCTTGTTCCTTTTCCTCTCAACCTCCTCTGTCTCTCTCCCTATCTCTCTTCCTTTCTCTCTCTCACTCCCTTCTCCCCATCTCTCTTTCTCTCTCCTTCTTTTCCACTTCTCTCTCCCTCCTCATCTCTCTGTCTGCCACTGTTCAGGCTCCTGGGGCCCCACGTGGATGGGCGGACACAGGACTCCTAGGCTACCCATCACAGTGCAAGCACAGGGCTGCAGGCCCTTGGTCCCCCACCTCCCAACATCCTCAAAACGAGGGCTGCAGGGTATACCCATGCTCTCCTGGGTGGGCGCCCCACACTCCAGGAAGCAGAAACTGCAGGTCACAGCTGGCTTGAGTGGCGCACCCATGGGGCTGCCAGCTTCCAT
>NW_020254837.1:0-1202 GCF_003255815.1 Theropithecus gelada
GAATACAGACTAATACAGTAAATTGTTACCAGTACAGTGGGATGTTGTTGAAAAGGTACCTGAAAATGTGAAAGCAACTTTGGAACTGGGTAACAGGCAGAGGTTGGAACAATTTGAAGGGCTCAGAAAAAGACAGGAAAATGTTGGACAGTTTGGAATTTCCTAATGATTTGTTGAATGGTTTTGCCAAAAATACTGACAGTGATATGGACAATAAGGTCCAGGCTGAGGTGGTCTCAGATGGAGATGAGGAACTTCTTGGGAACTGGAGCAGAGGTGACTCTTATTATATTTTAGCAAAGAGACTGGTGGCATTTTGCCTTTGGTCTAGGGATTTATGGAACTTTGAACCTGAAAGAGATTATTTAGGGTATCTGGCAGAAGAAATTTCTATTTACCAAAGCATTCAAGAGGTGACTTGGGTACTGGTAAAGGCATTCAGTTTTATAAGGGAATCAGAGCATAAAAGTTTGGAAAATGTGCAGCCTGACTATGCATTAGAAAAGAAAAACCCATTTTCTGAGGAAGAATTCAAGCTGGCTACAGAAATTTGCCTAAGTAGCGAGGACCCTAAAGTTAATCCCCAAAACCATAGGGAGAATATCTCCAGGCCATGTCAATGATCCTCAAGGCGGCCCCTGCTAACACAGGCCCAGAGGCCCAGGAGGAAAAAGTAGACTGGGCCCAGGGTCCCTGTGCTATGTGTTTTTGTAATTTGTATAAAAATTTAATGTATATGTTGTGTTGACTAAAACTAGAAATAATTAAAAATCATACATACTATGTGATTATACATTTAGACATTTACACTTGTGTGTGTATTTGGGAAAAAAACTACAGGTAAATATATCCACATTAATAGTATTTCTGGATTGCGGAATTATGGTTTCTTTTCTTTGTACACTTCAGATTTACAAAGCACGGGATAAGCAGGAAGAATTACTTTTTTAATCAGCTATGATGGTAAATTTGTTCAAGGTGCAGGCTCATTTTTCCCATGTAACAAAGGATTGCGCCTTGACCCAATCAGAGCTAAGTGTTGTTTATGTTTTAACTTACATCAATCTGTTTCTCTCATTTATATGAAAAGCACAAGGCATGTCCCAGGTTCATAAAAAGCAAATGAAATCATTGCCCTTTACTCACCTTGCTCTCAATTCAATAAACTAAAAAGAAAGAGGATATTTATGTGAAAGGCCTGA
>NW_020254838.1:0-1202 GCF_003255815.1 Theropithecus gelada
GGGCTTCCAAATATCACTTTGCCAATTTCACAAGAACTGTCTTAGCGAAAGGCTTCTTGAGGGGAAAGCTGTAACTCTGTGAGATGATTTCACAGAACACAAGGAAGTTTCTCAGAAAGTTTCTTTCTCTTTGTTATCGGAGGATATTTCCTTTGGCCCTATAGTCTTCAAAAGGATCAGATATATCTGTTCTCACATTCCACAGAAAGAAGGCTAGCAAAGAGATCCACAAAATACAAATATAACTCTGTCAGATGAATTAAGAGAACACTAAGCTGTTTCTCAGAAAGCTTCTTTCCAGATTTCTACTGAGGATATTTCCTTTTTCACCATAGCCCTCTATGGACTTCCAAATATCACTTTGCGAATTCCACAAGAACTGTCTTAGCGAAAGGCTTCTTGAATGGAACGCTGCAACTCTGTGAGATGATTTCACAGAACACAAAGAAGTTTCTCAGAAAGCTTCTTTCTCATTGTTATCAGAGGACATTTCCTTTGGCCCTATAGTCTTCAAAGGGATGCGAAATATCTGTTTTCAGATTCCACAGAAATAAGGCTAGCAAAGAGACCCACGAAATACAGATGTACCTCTGTGAGGTAAATTAACAGAACACTAAGCAGTTTCTCAGAAAGCGTCTTTCCAGATTTCATCTGAGGATATTTCCTTTTTCACCCTAGCCCTCTAAGGGCTTCAAAATATCACTTTACAAATTCCACAAGAACTGTCTTAGAGAAAGGCTTCTACAGGGGAAAGCTGTAACTCTGTGAGATGATTTCACAGAACACAAAGTAGTTTCTCAGAAAGCTTCTTTCTCTTTGTTATCGGAGGATATTTCCTTTGGCCCTAGAGTCTTCAAAGGGATCCGAAATATCTGTTCTCAGATTCCACGGAAATAATACTAGGAAATTGATCCAAGAAATACAGATGTAACCCTGTGAGATGAATTAAAAGAACACTAAGCAGTTTCTCAGAAATCCTCTTTCCAGATTTTATCTGAGGATATTTCCATTTTCACCATAGCCCTCTATGGGCTTCCAAATATCACTTTGCCAATTACACAAGAACTGTCTTAGCGAAAGGCTACTTGAGGGTAAAGCTGTAACTCTGTGAGATGATTTCACAGAACGCAAAGAAGTTTCTCAGAAAGTTTCTTTCTCTTTGTTATCGGAGGATATTTCCTTTGGCCCTATAGTCTTCAAAG
>NW_020254839.1:0-1202 GCF_003255815.1 Theropithecus gelada
AAATAAAATCCTCTCCAGAGACGCCTGTGCTGCTTATTAGAGCAGAACTTTGGTTATGCTAAAATGTGCATTCAGCTAATGGTTTTAAGTTCATATCTGAGATGATGCTGTATAATTCATTAAGCATATGGGATCAGTAATGATAGAAGATAATTCTGGCTGATGTCATTTAGAGGATATTTTTCACATCAAGTTAAAACTTCCTTTGCGATAGTCATTTTGGGATTCATTTAAATATGTGCTTTATTTCAAAGCTCAAATTTTCATTAGTCATTTCATAACATAGGATTTTGAAAGCAGATTTGGCAAAACCTTTCTAACAAAATGTTTGCTTATGACGTCCCAAGGAACAGCACTCAGAATTGCTGGTAACTGTGGTACATTTTTAAGGCTAATGATAGAAGTCACTTGAATGGTAAGGGCTTCTTCGTGAGGCAGATGGGGTTTTGAACCCTGACCCTCCTGATACGCCAGCCCGGACCCTGGCTTTCTCTCCTCTCCTCTCCACTGGGAGATGAGAAGGTGCCAGCATCCACCTCACAGGCCATCCTGAGAACCTGGGACTAAGGGCTTGTGTTCCTCTTGCAGGTGGCACTGTTGTGGGGGCTTGACGATATATACACTGCAGGCTGCCAATGTCGGGATAATCCAGTTTTAGTCAAAAGGTGGGATTTGCTTTGCTCCCCCGCGGACCAGGTGCGGTGCTGCTGTTGCAGCAGGTGTGTGGATCCTCTTGGGTGGTCCTCAGGTGGACAAGGAGTCACCGATTCTCAGGGTTAGATGTGAGGGAACCATGGACCTCATGTGTTCAGAAGGGAGGGGAGTAAAAAGTTTCCCTTGTAATTCCAGGACTGTCTGTCCCAGGAATGCCAAACAACTGGCTTTCACTTGACGCTGTCGTAGGTGGCACTGTATGAAAATGAGGACTCATTTTTCGCATACCTGAGCCAGTACCCTCCTCCCTCCAGGGCCGTGGCCGAGCCCTCCTGATTTCGCTGGGTTTCCAGCCTGGGGGTCTGTAAGCCCAGTGATGTCTCCGGTCTCCACGCCCACTCCCCGTGGGTCTCCGGTCTCGGCCCCCACTCCTCGTGGGGACAGGAGGTGGCTTCAGGAGGATGGTGATGAATGCCTGAATGAAGCTGACTTGTGACTGCAGTTCTAAGGGCCTCCCCGGGTGTTAGATGTCAGTAAATGACACCTGT
>NW_020254840.1:0-1202 GCF_003255815.1 Theropithecus gelada
CAGGCTGCTCTGGAACTCCTGACCTCGTGATCCGACCACCTTGGCCTACCAAAGGGCTGGGATTACAGGCATAAGCCACCGTGCCAGGCCTAAAACCCTGTGTTTACTAAAAATATGAATATTAGCTGGGTGTGGTGGTGGGTGCCTATAATCCCTGTTACTCAGGAGGCTGACACAGGAGAATCACTTGAACTCGGGAAGCGGAGGTTGCAGTAAGCAGAGATGGCGCCACTGCACTCCAGCCGGGCTACAGAGCAAGACAGCATCTTCAAAAAACAAAAAACAACACTCAGACACCCAGATAAGAGGATACACATGTGTCCACTGTCATAAATTCTTCACCAAGCTACAAGAGGGGAACTGACATTTTGGTGAATCTTTATAAATCATCAATTTATCTATCACACTTTTATTTCACCAATAGCATTTACAAAGCTAAGTCCTACAATTCCATTTGAAATTACCCTTAAAAAGAACAGACCTTTAAAACTTACTACACTCACTCTGGGGAAGAAATAAATACTAATTTTTAGCAAATGAAATACATCATTTTACCTTGCCTCTTTGGAAATAGTATTTTTATCTTTCAAGCTGTACTGACAAAATATATCTTACAGTCAGTGGAAACCTGAAACTCAAATAAGTGGACAAGCCTTTTCAAGGTGACAAACTCAGTGAGAGGCAGTGCTGACTCCAAGGCAGACCTTTATAAGTGTCACGGCAGGCCATTCTATCCCTTAGGACACCCATCCTGTTCAGTAAAGTACTCAGTGACCACCTAGGAGGCACTGGCACTGCTCTTTGTCCTCTTGTGTGCCTTAAGTGCATTTTCATATTCAGGTTCTTGCGCATCCTCTCTGGGGTGGGTTTTCCTTGTCCTTTGGGACGGTTTTTCTCTCTTCACAAGTCTGAGACAAGCTATAGAGCAGAAATCATTTCTGCCTTTTCCTCTCAATATCAGCATCTAATTGGTAAACCATCAATGTGTCTTCGAGGAATAATAACGCGGGCTGGAGGAATAATTTTAATGACCTAACTTTCATGACATTACATTATATTGTCCATTAATTTTAATGTCCTAAAATTTTAATGACCCTAAGGGGTCACCATTTTAGATGAAACTATACCAGGAGATTCCTCTAAGGCCAAGAGCATCCAGCTGCTCCCCTGAGAGACTCTACCCCCTACCTCAGGCTGTCCTT
>NW_020254841.1:0-1202 GCF_003255815.1 Theropithecus gelada
TTTTTATATGTTTTATGTTAAATAAAAAATCATTAAAAGTTCAAGTAAGCATTCCAGTAATAAAATATTAGAATTTTTCATATTATATAATTTTAAAATAAAAGTTAGTACCTTTTTTTCTGATGCTTTATTGACTTCATCTTTTAGATTTAAATCAGTAGATCCTAGAGGAGCCAGTTGCAGAAAATATTGATTGTAGTTCAGCACCACCTGGAAAGAAAAATATTTATGTTCTTCACCTAAAAGTTTTTATGGTAAACTAAGTGGAAGTCAGAAAAGAGTTGAGAACCTGCTCTGTGTTACTGAGAATAAAAAAATGTATATGTAACTATTATACAAAATTGCTGTTAAATATAACTCACCCATAGTTGTGCATTGAAATAATTATCATTATGACTATGTATCAGAGCTTCTGGCTTTCTCATTCTTTATTCATTTATTCAACAACCATGTGACAAACACTGGAATTACAGGATGAAGATGAGATAATCCACTTCTTGGCAATGTTACACTATTATATAACCTGAAAAAACAAACAGGTAATTTTCACACAGAGCAATAGATATCATGACAGATTTAAAATAGGGCACTACTGGAACACACAGATGGGACATCCAAGTTTTGGGTCAATATTGTAGACTTTTTGGTGGAGGAGATATGCAGGTTGATACCAGAAGGACAACAAAAACATATGTCAGACAGAAGGCAGGAGCAAATGCCAAGAGCTGGAGCTGGGAAAGATCACTGTGAAATTCTATGTAGTCTCGTTGGCTGGATGCTAGAGGTGGAGTACTAGTAAGTGGTGAGAAAAATCTGAGTAACTTGACAACAACCAAATTGACTTGGGCATTTTTTATTGTATTCCAAGAAATGTAGAACATTTACTGAAGACGAAGGTCAACCAATGACAAAGTCAAAGACTGAAGATTTAAAATGTCACCAGTCACATGACTGCTTATGAACTATAACTGCTTGGCTATGCATTACGAGATGAGTCTTAGGTCTGTTGACCTTAAATCACAACCATAACCCTGAGAAGAGAATGATGCCTTTGTTTTCTCAAAACAACTGCAGTGTGTAGGCTAAAAGTTCCACAGGGATGGCAGAGAGTTAGAGCCAAAAACAGATATGTCGACTATTTGAGAGTTTTCTGAAGATACGGAAAATGACAAATTAATGAGGCATAAATATACTCTTTTTTT
>NW_020254842.1:0-1202 GCF_003255815.1 Theropithecus gelada
ATCGGAGGATATTTCCTTTGGCCCTATAGTCTTCAAAGCCATCCGAAATATCTATTCTCAGATTCCACAGAAATAAAGCTAGCAAAGAGATCCACGAAATACAGATGTAACTCTGTGAGATGGATTAACAGAACACTAAGCAGTTTCTGAGAAAGCTTCTTTCCAGATTTCATCTGAGGATATTTCCTTTTTCACCTTAACCCTCTATGGGCTTCCAAATATCACTTTTCCAATTCCACAAGAACTGTCTTAGCGAAAGACTTCTTGACGGGAAAGCTGTAACTCTGTGGGATGATTTCACAGAACACAAAGAAGTTTCTCAGACAGCTTCTTTCTCTTTGTTATCAGAGAATATTTCCTTTGGCCCTATATTCTTCAGAGGTATCCGAAATATCTGTTCTCAGATTCCACAGAAATAAAGCTAGCAAAGAGATCCACGAAATACAGATATAACTCTGTGAGATGAATTAACAGAACACGAAGCAGATTCTCAGAAAGCTTCTTTCCAGATTTCATCTGATGATATTTCCTTTTTCACCATAGCCCTCTAAGGGCTCCCAAATATCACTTTGCCAATTCCACAAGAACTCTCTTAGCGAAAGGCTTCTTGAGGTGAAAGCTCTAACTCTGAGAGATGATTTCACAGAACCCGAAGAAGTTTCTCAGAAAGCTTCTTTCTCTTCGTTATCGGAGGATATTTCCTTTGGACCTATAGGCTTCATAGGTATTCGAAATATCTGTTTTCAGACTCCACAGAAATAAGGCTAGCAAAGAGATCCACGAAATACAGATGTAACTCTGTGAGATGAATTAACAGAACACTAAGTAGTTTCTCATAAAGCTTCTTTCCAGATTTCATCTGAGGATATTTCCTTTTTCACCTTAACCCTCTATGGGCTTCCAAATATCACTTTGCCAATTCCACAAGAACTGTCTTAGCGAAATACTTCTTGAGGGGAAAGCTGTAACTCTGTGAGATGATTTCACAGAACACAAAGAAGTTTCTCAGACAGCTTCTTTCTCTTTGTTATCAGAGAATATTTCCTTTGGCCCTATAGTCTTCCGAGGTATCCGAAATATCTGTTCTCAGATTCCACAGAAATAATGCTAGCAAAGAGATCCACGAAACACAGATGTAACGTTGTGAGATGAATTAACAGAGCACAAAGCAGTTTCTAAGAAACCTTCTTTCCAGATTTCAT
>NW_020254843.1:0-1202 GCF_003255815.1 Theropithecus gelada
GCCAAGACAGGAGGATCACTTGAGCCCAGGAGTCAAGGAGGATCACTCGAGACCAACTTGGACAGCATAGTGAGACCCCCATTTCTAATTTAGAAAAAGAAAGAAAAATGCCTACGTTAAGAATCTCCTTGGCTGGGTGCAGCGGCTCACACCTGGAATCCCAGTACTTTAGGAGGCCAGAGTGGGAGAATCACTTAAGCCCAGGAGTTCGAAACCAGCGTGGGCAACATGGGGAAACCTCCTCTCTATAAAAAATACAAAAATTAGCCTGGTGTGGTGGCGCACCCCTGTAATTTCAGCTACTCAGGAGGCTGAGGTGGGAATATCACTTGAGCCCAAGAGCTCGAGACTACAGTGAGCCACGATTGCACCACTGCTGTCCAGCCTGGGCAACAGAGCAAGGCCCTGTCTTGAAAATAAAATAAAATGGCCGGGCGTGGTGGCTCACGCCTGTAATCCCAGGACTTTGGGAGGCTGAGATGAGTGGATCCTGAGGTCAGAAGTTCAAGACTAGCCTGGCCAAAATGATGAAACCCCATCTCTACTAAAAATACAAAAAAATTAGCTGGGCTTGATGGTGCATGCCTGTAGTCCCAGCTACTCGGGAGGCTGAGGCAGAGGATCGCTTGAACCTGGGAGGCAGAGGCTGCAGTGAGCTGAGGTCATGCCATTGCACTCCAGCCTGGGCGATAAGAGCGAAACTCCATCTCAAAAATAAATAAATAAAATAAAATAATCTCCTTGAGGAGGGACCCAGGGCCAGCTGCCTCTCATACCCAACGAGAAAAATTGAGTTGTCGACTGTGGTTAACCTTGATAAAAACAATCTCAGGTTACACTGAGTGCTTGTTCTTCACAAGCACCCCAGGAATGATCTCACTATCTTCAATCCGCACATTATGGATGTGGCCGGCGAGACAGAGAGAGGGGGTAACTTGCTGAGTCTAACGGGAGTGGGTGGCAGAGCTGACACTTCAGCCCAGAGTCCCAGCCCTACAGCTTACACCATGCACACTGCACTCCCAGGACCCTGGTAAGAGTAGTGGGCTGGGCCATTTCCGCTCCCTGTCATTCCAGCATCAGACAGAGGGGGCCGTGAGAGGCCAGCAGGCCCCTCATTGCGCGGGGACACACAGAGCCCCAGTGCTGTCCTCGGGAGTGCCCTACTTAGAGCAGCGATTCTCTACTGGGGAAGATTTTGC
>NW_020254844.1:0-1201 GCF_003255815.1 Theropithecus gelada
CCTGGAGGGGAAAGCTGTAACTCTGTGAGATGATTTCACAGAACACAAAGAACTTTCTCAGAAAGCTTTTTTCTCTTTGTTATCGGAGGATATTTCCTTTGGCCCTATAGTCTTCAAAGGGATCAGAACTATCTGTTCTCAGATTACACAGAAATAAGGTTAGCAAACAAATGCACGAAATACAGATGTAAATCTGTGAGTGGTGGTCACACATCACAGAGCTGTTGGGCTTCCAAATATCACTTTGCCATTTCCACAAAAACTGTCTTAGTGAAAGGCTACTTGAGGGGAAAACTGTAACTCTGTGAGATGATTTCACAGAACACAAAGAACTTTCTCAGAAAGCTTCTTTCTCTTTCTTATTGGAGGATATTTCCTTTCACCCTATAGTCTTCAAGGGGATCCGATATATCTGTTCTCAGATTCCACAGAAATAAGGCTAACAAGACATCCACGAAATACAGACGTAACTCTGTGAGATGAATTAACAGAACACTAAGCAGTTTTTCAGAAAGCTTCTTTCCAGATTTCATCTGAGGATATTTCCTTTTTCACCATAGCCCTCTATGGGCTTCCAAATATCAATTTGCCAATTCCACAAGAACCGTCTCAGTGAAAGGCTTCTTGAGGGGAAAGCTGTAACTCTGTCAGATGATTTCACAGAACACAAAGAAGTTTCTCAGAAAGCTTCTTTCTCTTTGTTATCGGAGGATAATTTCTTTGGCACTATAGTCTTCAAAGGTATCCGAAATATCTGTTCTGAGATTCCACAGAAATAAGGCTAGCAAAGAGATTCATGAAATACAGATGTAACTCTGCGAGTGGAAATCACACATCACAGAGCAGTTTCTTAGAAAGCTTCCTTCCGATTTTCCTCTGAGGATATTTCCTTTTTCTCCATAGACCTCTATGGGCTTCAAAATATCACTTTGTCAATTCCACAAGAACTGTCTTAGCGAAAGGCTTCCTGAGGGGAAAGCTGTAACTCCGTGAGATGATTTCACAGAACACGAAGAACTTTCTCAGAAAGCTTCTTTCTCTTTGTTATCAGATGATATTTCCTTTGGCCCTATGCTTTTCAAAGGGATCCGAAATATCTGTTCTGAGATTCCACAGAAAGAAGGCTAGGTAAGAGATCTACAAAATACAGATGTAACTCTGTGAGATGAATTAGCAGAACACTATGCAGTTTCTCAGAAAG
>NW_020254845.1:0-7487 GCF_003255815.1 Theropithecus gelada
AACAAACAGAACCATTTACGGGGAGGGCCTAAAAGTTTTACTTTTCATTTTCCCCCTTTTCTTGTGTCTTAGAGGCTCAATCTTGAGCCTCTTCATCGGTTCTGAGCACTTGATACTGTTGGGTTAGCACCATAGCGTGTATTATGTTTAATTTATCATTAATAAAAGCGGTTAGACGGTTAAAAATGCACGGCCCAATGGTGAGTAAGAGCAAGAGGGTAAGTAGAGGGCCAATAAAGGGCAGGAGGTAAGGGAGGAGCCCTTGAAGCCCAGTCCAAAGTGGGTTGGAAGCTAGATCTTTTCTGCGTCTTTCTAGTTCTTCTTGTAAGGTTTTTATTTTGTCTCTCACAATCCCTGATTTGTTAGCATAAAAGCAGCATTTTTCTTGCAGGGCTAAACAGATTCCTCCTTGTTCTGCTGTAAGTAGATCTAGCCCCCTTCTGTTCTGGAGAACCACTTCGGCTAATGAGTCTACTTGATCTTGCAGATCTTGTATGGTGCTGGATAAGATTTGTACATCAGAAATTAGCTGATTAGATAATTTTGTATATTGGGTCACAGAGACACCTAGGCTTGTAGCTCCTGTTGTGAAGGCTGTGGTGATCCCTAGCCCAGCTAGTAAAGGAATAAACTGTATGGCCCGTTTAGGTCTATATATAAAATGATCAATAGCAGGGATAGGTACCGGTTCATCTCCGGGAATGATGTCAATGTCGGGGAGGAGAGTTGCTAGGACGCAAAGCCCCGTCCAGTTCGTGGGTAGATAAGTGTATGCCATGTTATTGCCACAGAGAAAGACCGAACCATTTACAGCGCATATGGGACCGGTGACATTGGTTATGGAGGTACAGTTGCTGAAGGCAACATGGCCTAGATCTATTTCTTCTGTACTGTTGTAGGAAGGGGAAAAGAGGCAAGATGAATTGGAAAACTGCATCGGTTGAACTAGAAGGGGGGGAATTATTAAACAAGAGATATTAACCGAGGAGCAAGTTACGTAGGATAATGGGAAGGTAGGTATTGCGATAGGAGTAGGGGGACCTAATTTTAAACAAAGCCAACAGTCGTCGACCAGGCTCGTGTTGGACATTAGGAGTAAGTTGTAAGTGGCATTGAGAATGTTTAAAGTCTGGGCATCGACCATGAAGTTATCTCTAACCTTAGGCAAGGCCAAAGGGTGATACCGAAGTTCAGGATATAGGGCTTTATGAATTTCTTCCAGTTTTCTCTGAACACTTCTAATTCTTGTGGTGTCTAATGGACCTCCTCCATCTGAGACGTGGATAGGAGCTGTAGTGCTCCAGCAAATAGACTGTCCTTTTATGCCATTACAGGGAGATTGTATAAGTTTGCTGGTGGATCCTAATACTTGTACATCACTGGTGCCCCCAGTTTGTGTTTTTAGCAGAGTAGCCGTATAATATGTCTTATTGCCTGATCTGCATTGTTGGTATGAGGTGTAACAAGAACTGTGTACTGAGGACTGGTAAGAACTACAGGGGCACTCTTGGAGTGGCCCGCTAGGGGAGGTGTCTTTTGGAATTAACTTGCATTTCCATCTTTGGTCGGGCATTAAGTAAGCTGTCTTGCCTGAGCAAGTCACTTGACTGACCCTGTCTGACGGGGGCTCGGACACTTGTCCTCCGCTGCAATCGCATGGTCGGCCATATCGCTTTTGTACTAATTCTATGGCTTTGCGAGGGTCGTCAAACCCCGCGTAGACCAGTACTAGGTTGTATAAGAAGATTATCTTTGTTGTGAATCTCATCTTGGACTATGTGAGGGGTTACTGCTATGTACGGCGCGGGGTAGGAGGACAAGGGCAAGTAAGAAGTCAAGTGCGTGAGAGTCTTATCTTAAGGGGGTCCTCGGAGCGGCGGAGCCTCCAAGTTCCGGATGACGCCGGTCCAGGTGTCCCTGGAGCAGCCTTGGCGTGGGATGCGTGAATCCAAGTGGCGATTCCGTCAACCTTTATAGCTGTGGGTGTGGTCAGGAGAACAAGGTAGGGTCCTTTCCACCGAGGCTCCAGTCCCTGAGAACGGTGTCGTCTAACGTAGACGGAGTCCCCCACCTGGAAGGGGTGGCTGGTCTGCGAATGTCCTGGCCGGTACAGTTCTGCCAAGGGGGCCCAGATTTGGGTCTGTACTGCTTGTAGTCCTTTTAGCCGGGCCTGTAGGTCAGTCTTAGAATTGGAGGGAGAAAAGGAGTCAAGTAAGGTTGACAAAGGGGGGGGTCCTCCGTAGAGGATTTCGTATGGAGTGAGCCCAAAGCGGTTAGGCGTATTCCGGGCTCTTAATAGAGCTAGAGATAGGAGGCGTCTCCAATCTTTTAAGCCAGTCTCTAAGGTCAATTTAGTAAGGGTCTCTTTTATTGTTCTATTCATTCTTTCTACCTGTCCTGAGCTCTGGGGTCTATAAGCACAATGTAATTTCCAATTAATCCCCAGTATCCTGGCTAGCCCCTGACTTACCTGGGAAACGAAGGCCGGCCCGTTGTCTGACCCAATTACCTTGGGAAGTCCAAATCTAGGAAAGATTTCTTCTAGAATCTTCTTGGCTACTATGTTTGCCGTTTCTTGCCGGGTGGGGAAGGCTTCTACCCATCCTGAAAAGGTATCTACAAACACTAGTAAGTACTTATACCCAGCATAGTGAGGCTTTACTTCAGTGAAGTCTACCTCCCAATAAGCCCCCGGGTGGCTGCCACGGGTTCGGGTTCCTGCTGGCACTCGAGTAGCCCCAGCGTTCACCTGCTGACAGACCTTGCAGGCTGAAGTCACCTGTTCTATTAGAGTACTTGCCTTGGGAATGAGAAAGTCAGTTTTTTCAATCAACATTTTTAACTTCCGGCTACCTAAGTGTGTCCAGGCGTGCATCTGCTGGATCATAGCCACAGCTTCTTTTTGTGGGAGGACTGTCTTCCCTTCTTTTTCCCAGTTCTTGGTGTCCTTGTTTTTTATAGCTCCCATGGCTTCTGCCTCTTCTTGATCTTCTGGGGTGTAGGTATGTTCATTTTGGTCGGTCTTGTTGGGTTCTGAGGCCAAGGTTAGTACTTTTGCCATGGCTGCCTGCTTGGCCACTTGGTCTGCCTGTCTGTTCCCCACCGCAACTGGATCCTGTCCTTTCTGATGTCCGGGACAGTGGATTATGGCTACTTCTCGTGGGAGGAAGAGGGCTTTTAACAAGGCAATTATTTCAGCTTTGTTCTTGATTTCTTTCCCCTCTGATGTTAGGAGACCTCTTCTTTCATAAATACTTCCATGGGTATGAGCCGTTGCAAAAGCATATCGGCTATCTGTATAAATATTAGCCTTTTTCCCCTTGGACAGCTCTAGGGCCTTTGTTAGCGCTATTAGCTCAGCCTTTTGTGCAGACGTGCCAGGGGGCAGTGACTGCGCCCAAATGGTGGTGTGGCCATCTACCACTGCTGCCCCCGCTCTCCGGGTACCTGAGTCAAGATAGCTGCTGCCGTCCGTATACCATGTGTGGTCCGCGTCTGGAAGTTCTGTGTCCTTGAGGTCCTCCCGCGTTCCGTGGGTTTCTGCCAACACCTGCCGACAGTCGTGAGGGCTCAGTTGATCTCCTGGTAGCGGCAGCAGCGTTGCAGGGTTCAGGGTGACCGGAGGGCCAAACTGGACGCGGTCCGTGTCCAATAGAAGGGCTTGGTAGTGGGTCAAGCGTGCATTGGTAATCCACCGGTCCGGGGGCTGTCGCACTATGGCCTCTAGAGCGTGTGGAGTAATAACAGTCAATGGCTGCCCTAGGGTTAACTTAGCAGAGTCTTTGACCAACATGGCAGTGGCTGCCATGATACGGAGACACGGGGGCCAACCGGCCGCTACAGGATCTAGTTTTTTAGACAGATATGCTACCGGTTTCTTCCAGGGCCCTAATTTCTGGGTTAAGACTCCTTTTGCAATTCCTTGCCTCTCATCTAGGAAGAGGGTGAAAGGTTTTGAGGTATCCGGCAACCCAAGGGCTGGGGCAGAGAGGAGTGCTTTCTTTAGAGTCTCAAAAGCCAATTGATGTTCTTCCTGCCAGGTAAAAGGGGTGCTTCCCTTGGTAAGGGTATAAAGGGGGGCAGCCAACTCAGCGAAACCGGGTATCCACAGGCGACAGAACCCAGCAGTTCCTAGGAATTCACGCACCTCTCTGGGATTCCGGGGCGGTGGAATGCGAGCCACAGTCTCTATGCGCCCAGGGGTGAGCCACCTTTTTCCCTCACTCAGTATGTACCCCAGGTAAGTTACCTTGGTCTGACAAATTTGTGCCTTCTTGGCGGACGCCCGGTATCCTTTCTCACCTAGTTCCTGGAGTAGATGTCTAGTACCTTGCATGCAGGCTTCCTTTGTGGGGGCCGCCAAGAGGAGGTCATCTACATACTGGAGCAGGGTCACTTCTGGATGCTGGGTCCGGAAGTCGGTGAGGTCCCTGTGGAGAGCCTCATCGAAGAGAGTGGGGGAGTTTTTGAACCCTTGGGGAAGACGGGTCCAGGTCAATTGGCCTGAGATTCCTCTCTCAGAGTCTTTCCACTCAAAGGCAAATAGTTCCTGGCTTTGGGGGGCCAGGGGTAAACAAAAGAAGGCATCTTTTAAGTCTAGTACGGTATACCAGCTGTAGTCTGGTTTTAAGGTACTGAGCAAGTTGTAAGGATTGGGGACCGTAGGGTGAATATCCACAGTTCTTTTATTAATTTCTCTCAAATCTTGGACGGGCCTGTAATCCTGGGTACCAGGCTTTTTTACTGGCAGAAGAGGAGTATTCCAGGGTGAGCGACAAGGTCGCAAAACTCCAAGTTCTAGAAATTTGATAATGTGTTGCCGAATGCCCATATGAGCCTCTAGGCTCATGGGGTATTGTTTGATAGATACAGGCACCGCTGTGGGCTTTAGATCAATTATAATTGGGGCTTGACACTTGGCCCGCCCAAGTCCTCCCGTTTCCGCCCAAGCTTGGGGAAAGTCTTGTAACCAGACATCAGGGAGGCTGGTGGTGACCGGGACGTCAAAAAGCCGGTGTTCATCTTGCAGAGACACAGTCAAAATTTGGATGGGCTGGCCATCTCGGTCTAACACGTGGGCCCCTGCCTCTGAGAAGTGGATCTGAGCTCCGAGTTTGGTTAGGAGATCTCGCCCCAGAAGGGGGTACGGACATTCAGGTACCACCAAGAAGGAGTGCGTCACCATTCCTTGCCCTAGGTTAACTGTCCGGTGGTTAGTCCATTTGTGCATTTTTCTTCCTGTTGCCCCCTGGACCCATGATGTACGAGAGGACAGGGGTCCGTTTGCCTTGGTCAAAACCGAGTGTTGGGCGCCTGTGTCCACCAAGAAGGTGGTGGGATGCCCCCCTACAGATAGAGTTAGCCGGGGCTCGGGGGGGGCTCCAGAGCCCTGACACCCCTATTCGCTGTCCTCACCTAAGGCGAGAACAGGGGCAGGTTTCTTCTGGTCTCTAGGACGCTTGGGGCAGTCCTTGATCCAATGCCCTCGCTCTTTGCAGTAGGCGCACTGGTCCTTATCTACTTTAGGCCGCCTTCTTGTTTCCCCTGACTTTCCTGTCCTTTTTTCTGTCACTACGGCTGCCAGGATTTTGGTCAAATGCTTATCTCTTTTTCTGTCTCTCCGATCTTCCCGTTCTTCCTGTTCTTTTATAAGCCTAGCTTCTCTTTCTTCTGGGGTTTCTCTTTTATTGTATACCTTTTCTGCCTCCCTTACTAATTCCTGCAGCCCATGAGTTTGGATTCCGTCTAGCCTTTGGAGTTTTCCTTTTATGTCTGGTGCTGCCTGATCTATGAACGACATGGCCACGGTAGCCTTGTGTTCTGGTGCTTCTGGATCAAATGGGGTATACATTCGAAACCCCTCCAGAAGCCTTTCCATAAAGGCTGCCGGGCTTTCATCTTTTCCCTGAGTTATAGTCCTTACCTTGGCCAAATTGGTGGGGCGTTTTCCTGCCCCCTTGAGACCCGCCAACAGAGCCTGGCGATAGATTCGGAGACTCTCCCTACCTGGTGCTGTCTCATAATCCCAGTCCGGGCGGGTGAGGGGAAATCCCTCGTCTATTTCATTGGGGAGCTGGGTTGGAAGGCCTCCTGGTCCCGGCACATTTTTCCGGGCTTCCAGGAGGACTCGCTGCCTTTCTTCGGTGGTTAAAAGGACCTGCAAAAGCTGTTGACAATCATCCCAGGTAGGCTGGTGGGTGAGGAGAATTGATTCTATCAACGAGGTCAAGGCCTGGGGGTCTTGGGAAAAAGGGGGGTTGTGGGTTTTCCAATTATAGAGGTCGGAGGCAGAAAAAGGCCAGTACTGGATCGTGCGGTTGACCGTGCGAAGGGGAAAAAGGGAAGATTGCCAGGTGGAGGGCCATCCGGGCCTTCGGCCCGCCGGAGGCGGAGACGGGGGGTTTGTGGCGGGGTCTTGGGGGTGAGTTCAGGTGGGGCTGGAGAGGAAGGCGGGGTCGACGAGGAGACAAGAGAGGAAGGAGTGGGGGCAGAAGGGGTGGTAGGAGAAACGGGGGACAAGACAGGGGGCGAGGGTGAGTTGTAAGGTGGGGGTTCCAGGAGGGGATTATGTGGTGGATGAGGTAGAGGGTCTTGGAAGAGGAGGTCTTGATGCGACTCATCTGGGAGTACGGGTTTAGGTGGATCCAGGGTCCGGTTCTTTGGGACTTCTAGGGCAAGGAGAGTGGACTTGGGTGAGGAAGGGGTATAGAGAAAGGGTTTCACCCAAGGCGGAGGATTTCGGACGAGATCCTCCCAGGTGATGATGTAGGCCACTTGGTCCGGGTGACCATGCGGCCCAGGATCCATTACCTTTGTTTTAACCTGCAAAATAACGGAGAGGTTAAAAGTTCCGTCCCAGGGCCACCCGTCATGAAGGGTAGGCCACTCGGACGAGCAGAAAGTTTGCCATCGTCCTTTTCGGACTCCTACGGAAAGATTGTGGGCTCTGGCCCGGACGTCTGAAAAGTGTGTCAAAGTCAAAGATAGAGGAGTTGTTAGCGTCTGTCCCATTGTCCCGTCCTCAGGCTCATACACACATATAAATAAGACAACAGTGACAACACAAACCAGACAAAAACAGAGGAGCCGCGTGGCCAGAGAATGGCGCCAAAGTACTACAAGTGATTCAGATGGCAGGGGGAACCTGCCTTCAGATTTGAGGAGGCTGACAGTGTCATCAGCCTTCTTCCAGACGACCGCCGGGGCGTCCCCCGGGGTCGGAGTGTGAGGGTCCAGGACACGTCTGTCCTCCCTCTACACTCCTACGGAGGTTGGCCGACCTCAGAGACTAAAGACAAAACAAAAGTAAAGTACCTGACTACACGTAAGAGTCGTCTTGTCGTCCGTCCGCCACCGGTGGCCGGGGCCGCGCGGTTTCTGCCGAAAAGGAAAAGGGGCCGGTGTCCTCTGGCCGCCTGTCAAATCCCGGACGGGCCCCCAGATGTTAGAATCACGTTCCTTAGGGGTTGAGAGTCGGCGCGAGGAAC
>NW_020254846.1:0-1201 GCF_003255815.1 Theropithecus gelada
AGAACCTGGACGGTGGACCGTGTTTGCTGGTGGCCCTGCTTGGCAGGCCATTACGTGCAATAAGAAAACAGGTGAGTGCCCTTGAGAGCAGTTTCTCGGCCCCCTTCAGAACCGCAAGTGGAAGATGACCCAAGGTCGGGGGGTGGGAGTTCGGTTATCCACAGGAGCCTGGATGGTGGAGCTGGGTTTGCTGGTGGTCCTGCGTGGCAGGTCATTACATGCAATAAGGAACAGGTGACTGCCCTTGAGGGCGGTTTCTCGGCCTGCTTTGGAACTGCAAGTGGAAGACAGCCCAAACTGAGGGGGGGTGGTGGTCAGTTATCCAGTGGGGCCGGATTTGCTGGTGGCCGCTGCATGGCAGATCACTGCGTGGAGCGATGGGAGGTGAGTGGAGTGGGAATAGAGGATGCACCCTCCACAGCTACTGCTGGGAGTTGGCTCTGGTAGCAGAAGGGGCATAGATAGAGGGATTCCCATCAGAGGTAACACGACTGGGGTCCCACGTGATCTGGATGCCGAGGTGTGGCTATATGTAATCTCAGTCTGCACAGCTGTCCTGGTGAGTGGGTTCAGTTACCTTCCCATCTCACATTTGAGAAATCATAGGGGCTCACATCACAGCTAGGTGGGTTGGAACTAATGTCTCAGGTAGGACGTTGGCCCCAGAGCCCAGATCTTAACCCCCCGCTCTTTTGAGTCCACCAAGATTGTAGAGAGGGTTGTGTGGTGGTGAGTGGTGGCTGAGAAACCAACACAGTAGAAGGGGGGGGGGGAGGAAATAAACCAGGCAGGAGACACAGGCAGTGCTTAGGAGGTCTGCATGGGGTCTGGGTGTGGGGGGCACCTCTGGGCCTGTGAATCCCGTTCTGTGCTCCTGGCTTGCCCAAGCTTGGCTCTCAGCCACATGCTGCATTCTTCAGGTGAAATCTCAGTCCCTTGTATGATGCAGACATCTTTTCTCCCTGGCTTTGTCACTCCGTAAATCACGGAGTCTCAGTGGGGATGGCGGGGTGGTTGGTGGTCCATGGAATTTGCCCTCCACCTCCCCATCCTTGTTCTGTCCTTTCTGGCCTGTTACCTGAATCTGTGTCTCTTCAGAGCCTGCAAATGAGTGGAGGCCACGGCAGCCTCTCGCTGACTGGCCTCTCAACTTTTTTATTCATCAGAATCGTGTTAAATGCTGATTCCTAGGCACCCCATT
>NW_020254847.1:0-1201 GCF_003255815.1 Theropithecus gelada
CAAAACCAAAGGAAAGAACGTGGTCTGCATCACTACTGCAGCCAGCTCAACGCGCACACCCACTGGGAGGGGGGTTTGATCACTTAACATTTTAAATGCATTTAACATTAAACCAGCAAGTCAGCCAGTGCTTTCGGGAACCTGACACTTGACTTTTCGGAAGAGAGTACTTGCTTCTGTGGAGTGTCAATATTTGTCTCATTTCTTGAGACTCTGCTCAAAGTGATGAACGTGAGTAAATTAGGACCTTTTTTTTGTAAATTGAGCCACAGAGCTCTCTAGGCACAGTCAGGGGAGTAAACGGCTGTGAAAGATGTCGCCTGATGTGAGCCATGGCCAGGCACTTTGGAACCTGGGATCCCATCTCCAGCCTTTCAAAGGACACAGACGAATATAAAATGCAGATGGGAGAGTTCATATTTTGGGCATCTCAGTTCTTTTGAAATCAAAGTGCAAAGAAAAAGTTTTGCCTTAAGGTCTTAACCCATACTTGTTTTTTTCCTGAGGTTTTAAGATTTTCTTAACTGCTTTTTTCTCCCCCAATCCTTGGGGAACTTCTATCTTCATATCTTCTTAAAAGATATGGTTAAATTCAACACTGAAATTTAAAAACATGCTTTCATATTTTTCTTTAAATTGATGTATCCGACATTGGTGAAGAACTAACTGGGAGTATTGGTTTATTTAATTTTTTGAGACAGTCTTGCTGTGTTGCCCAGGCTGGAATGCAGTGGTGTGATCTTAGCTCACTGCAGTCTCACCTCTTGGTTCACGCCATTCTCCTGCCTCAGCCTCCTGAGTAGCTGGGATTATAAGTGCCTGCCACCATGGCTGGTTCATTTTTGTATTAGTAGAGACGGGATTTCAACATGTTGGCCAGAACTCCTGACCTCAGGTGATTCGCTCCCCTTGGTCTCTCAAAGTGCTGGGATTACAGGCATAAGCCACCACACTCGGCCTGGGATATTCTTGATTGTAACTGTAATAGATCGCTTTAATAAAAACGAAATAGAACAACAACAACAACAAAAACTGTCTGAAAAGTCCCGAAATTAAAGAGCTCACTTGGACAGGGATTTGGACACCAGTTGAATGGCCCAGCACATACCATAGTTACATGGGCCACTTGGCCTGTTAGATCCTTAGGGTACTTGAAATCGTGGGGATATTTGCATTTCTGCCTCTGGATATTGTGTTAGTA
>NW_020254848.1:0-1201 GCF_003255815.1 Theropithecus gelada
AGTGCACATTAATAGTAACTCACCTGTTACTAATGTGATGGCCTAGCGGGGGGGGGGAAGCTCTTGACCCCCCACAAAAGAAAAGAAAAGAAAAGAAAAGAAAAAGAAAAGAAAAGAAAAGAAAAGAAAAGAAAAGAAAAGAAAGAAGGAAGGAAGGGAGGGAGGGAGGGAGGGAGGGAAAGAAGGAAAGTAAGAACAATAAGAAAAGATAATAAAAAAAAGAAAAAAGTTTCACTTAGGTATTTACTACAAATATAAATATTAATCCAGGAAAAAGAAGCATACTTTTGTTTGTTTAATTTTAATTTTACTTATGATTCTACCTGGCCATTTAAAAAAAGTAGAAAAATGATGCAGTAATACCGTCGTTTTAGACTCTAATAAGATAATTTCTTGAAGATTTAAAAAATCTCTTTGCTTAAGGAACAAGAGTGCTGGGAAAAAACAGTCTATTTCACATTCTCCATTTTTGTTTTGAAAATTATTACTTTAAAAACCTATAATTTGGATAAAACCTTATCATTACCTACTATCTTGCCAGGAGTTTGGCTATATTTACAACAACTTGATGCCCTCAGAATACCAGGGCCTGGTGTAGGTGGCAAGATTGCTGTAAAACATAACACTATTATTACACTTTTAGTTTTGTGCTCCTCTTTAAATATATGATTTCATTACTATATAATCTCTTTGAATAATGTTTTAAGTAGAAAAGACTCAGTAATAACATTGTAGTTTTACCCGGGAGCCTGCACTGAAACAAAGTGGCACATATTTGTTCCTGCATTCCTCAGCAGTATGATGGATGATGGCAATTACTGGAAAGAACAATATTAGTTTTACAGTTATTGTTATTAACTTAAAGTGCTAAGAATAAAATCCCATATTTCACTAGATACTCTAATCACCGCCAAAATACGTGACAGAGGAACATTTTATAATCCCTGTATTTTACACTGGCTGCACAACTAGAAATTGGCAGAGTCAAATCATTTATATCTGCTTATTACCAGCTTGCAGAAGCCATTAAGAATATGGAACTAGTGATGGATATTTTTGTGGCAGATGTTTTATTCTCTTCCATTATATTAAATTTACCATACATTGGTTCCACTGCAGTTTATTAAAGTTTCACAAAGAGATTAGCAGAATAACAAGATACATACAACTTGCTTGCTCTTGTTCCCCATTGACAAAAAAA
>NW_020254849.1:0-1201 GCF_003255815.1 Theropithecus gelada
TTGTGATTCAGGACACATGAGTTTCAGGACAGATTTTATGGGGAAGGGGTGATAAAGAAGACCATTTATAAAATTTACAGAGTGAAGTAGTCAGATTTAGAACAAGTGCAAATTGACATAAAATTACAATTTATAATAGATTTATTTTTCAAATTTCAAATTTACCAAAATCCATGAAAAGTTGAAATTTCTAATTTTTGTAAAACTGGTGGTAGGTCTGTCTCTTTCCCTATTAAGATAAATGGTGCCCACTAAATCCCTGCTCTCTTATATAAAAAGTCCAGGAACGTAGCTCCAGATTCTCTGAGTACTTATTTTTTCAAGCAGCTTCAAGGAGGATAGATTTTATTTTGAGATAAGGATTCATTTTGCATGTGGATTCCATACAGTGTGATTTTATTTTTTTCTGAATGGAAGGTTCCTTTGATGTTCTGGACAGCATAAACTTACAATTAACTGCTCAATTAAGTTTACTTTCAGATAAACAAGTATAAATTCGGTACTCTGGCAATATGTTGAACCACTTAACTTTTCATGACTGTTTTATTTTTGAGGTAAGAGTATTAGTTTTGTTCTTTTTTCCAGCTTTATTGAGCTATAATTGACAAATAAAATTATATATGTTTAAAGTGTATAATGGGATGATTTGTTATCTATGCACATTGTGAAATGATTACCAGGATCAATTTAATTAATATATTAATCACTTGATATAGTTCCCTTTTTGTGAGGATCTTTTTTAGCAAATGTCAAGTGTACAATACAATATTATTAACTGTCATCCTCATGTGGTATATTAGATTCTCAGAACTCATTTTATAACTGAATGTTTATAAAATTTGACCAACATCTCCCCACTTCCTCCATTCACAAATCCCTAGCAATCACTATTCTTTTCTCTGTTTCTGTAAGTTTGTCCTTTTTTTTTTTTTAAGATTACACGGTAAATGATGCCATACAATAGTTATCTTTCTCTGTCTAGCTTATTTCACTTAGCAGAATATCCTCCAGGTTTAGCCATGTTGTCACAAATCGCAGGACTTCCTTTTTTGTAAGTATAAACAAACAATATTTTATTGTGTTTGTGTATAAATAGCTATATAAATCTATATCACATTTTATTCATTCGTCTAATGACAGACACTTAAGTAGTTTGCATATGTTGACTACTGTGAAGAGTGCTACAATAAACATGGTTGCT
>NW_020254850.1:0-1200 GCF_003255815.1 Theropithecus gelada
GGGCTTCCAAATATCTCTTTGCTAGCCTTATTTCTGTGGAATCGGAGAACAGATATTTCGGATCCCTTTGAAGACTATAGGGCCAAAGAAAATATCCTCCGATAACAAAGAGAAAGAAGCTTTCTGAGAAACTTCCTTTGTTCTGTGAAATCATCTCACAGAGTTAAAGCTTTCCGCTCAAGTAGCCTTTCGCTAAGACAGTTCTTGTGGAATTGGCAAAGTGATATTTGGAAGCCCTTAGAGGGCTATGGTGAAAAAGGAAATATCCTCAGATGAAATCTGGAAAGAAGCTTTCTGAGAAACTGCTGAGTGTTCTGTTAATTCATCTCACAGAGTTACATCTGTATTTCGTGGATCTCTTTGCTAGCCTTATTTCTGTGGAATCTGAGAACAGATATTTGGGATCCCTTTGAAGACTATAGGGCCAAAGGAAATATCCTCCTATAACAAAGAGAAAGAAGCTTTCTAAGAAACTTTTTTGTGTTCTGTGAAATCATCTCACAGAGTTACAGCTTTCCCCGCAGGAAAACTTTCGCTAAGACAGTTCTTGTGGAATTGGCAAAGTGATATTTGGAAGCTCATAGAGGGCTATGGTGAAAAAGGAAATATCCTCAGATGAAATCTGGAAAGAAGCTTTCTGAGAAACTGCTGAGTGTTCTGTTAATTCATCTCACAGAGCTACATCTGTATTTCGGGGATCTCTTTGCTAGCCATATTTCTGTGGATTCTGAGAACAGATATTTCGGATCCCTTTGAAGACTCTAGGGACAAAGGAAATATCCTCCGATAACACAGAGAAATAAGCTTCCTGAGAAACTTCTTTGTGTTCTGTGAAATCATCTCACAGAGTTACAGCTTTCCCCTCAAGAAGCCTTTCGCTAAGACAGTTCTTCTGGAATTGGCAAAGTGATATTTGGAAGCCCATAGAGGGCTATGGTGAAAAAGGAAATGTCCTCAGATGAAATCTGGAAAGAAGCTTTCTGAGAAACTGCTCAGTGTTCCGTTAATTCATCTCAAAGAGTTACATCTGTATTTCGTGGATCTCTCTGCTAGCCTTATTTCTGAGGAATCTGAGAACAGATATTTCGGATCCCTTTGAAGACTATAGGGCCAAAGGAAATATCCTTCGATAACAAAGAGAAAGAAGCTTTCTGAGAAACTTCTTTGTGTTCTGTGAAACCATCTCACAGAGTTACAGCG
>NW_020254851.1:0-1200 GCF_003255815.1 Theropithecus gelada
AATTCTGTGAGTGGAAGTCTCACATCACAGAGTAGTTTCTCAGAAAGATTCTTTCCAGATTTCATCTGAGGATATTTCCTTTTTCACCATAGCCCTCTATGGACTTCCAAATATCACTTTGCCAATTCCACAAGAACTGTCTTAGCGAAAGTCTTCTTGAGGGGAAAGCTGTACCTCTGTGAGATGATTTCACGGAACAGAAAGAAGATTCTCAGAAAGCTTCTTTCTCTTTGTTATCGGAGGATATTTCCTTTGGCCCTATAGTCTTCAAAGGGATCCGAAATAACTCTTGTGAGATTCCACAGAAATAAGGCTAGCAAAGAGATCCACGAAATTTAGATGTAATTCTGTGAGGTGAATTAACAGAACACTAAGCAGTTCCTCAGAAATCTTCTTTCCGTATCTCATCTGAGGATATTTCCTTTTTCACCATAGCCCTCTAAGGGCTTCCAAAAATCACTTTGCCAATTCCACAAGAACTGTCTTAGCGAAAGGCTTCTTGAGGGGAAAGCTGTAACTCTGTGAGATGATTTCACAGAACACAAAGAAGTTTCTCAGAAAGTTTCTTTCTCTTTGTTATCGGAGGATATTTCCTTTGGCCCTATAATCTTCAAAAGGATCCGAAATATCTGTTCTCAGATTCCACAGAAATAGGGCTAGCAAAGAGATCCACGAAATAAAGATGTAACTCTGTGAGAGGAAGTCACACATCAAAGAGGAGATTCTCAGAAAGCTTCTTTCCAGATTTCATCTGAGGATATTTCCTTTTTCACCATATCCCTCTATGGGCTTCCAAATATCACTTTACCAATTCCTCAAGAACTGTCTTAGCTAAAGGCTTCTTGAGGGGAAAGCTGTAACTCTGTGAGATGATTTCACAGAACACTAAGAAGTTTCTCAGAGAGCTTCTGTCTCTTTGTTATTGGAGGATATTTCCTTTGGCAATATAGTCTTCAAAGGGATCCGAAATATCTGGTCTGAGATTCCACAGAAATAAGGCTAGCAAAGAGTTCCACGAAATACAGATGTAACACTGTGAGTGGAAGTCACACGTCACAGAGCAGTTTCTCAGAAAGATTCTTTCCAGATTTCATCTGAGGATATTTCCTTTTTCACCATAGCCCTCTATGGGCTTCCAAATATCACTTTTCCAATTTCACAAGAACTGTCTTAGCGAAAGGCTTCTTGAGGGGAAAGCTG
>NW_020254852.1:0-474 GCF_003255815.1 Theropithecus gelada
TGGGCTATGGTGAAAAAGGAAATATCTTCAGATGAAATCTGGAAAGAAGCTTTCTGAGAAACTGCTTAGTGTTCTGTTAATTCATCTCACAGAGTTACATCTGTTTTTCGTGGATCCCTTTGCTAGCCTTATTTCTGTGGAATCTGAGAACAGATATTTCGGATCCCTTTGAAGACTATAGGGGCAAAGGAAATATCATCCGATAACAAAGAAAAGAAGCTTTCGGAGAAACTTCTTTTTGTTCTGTGAAATCATCTCACAGAGTTACAGCATTCCTCTATGGAAGCCTTTCGCTAAGACAGTTCTTGTGGAATTGGCAAAGGGATATTTGTAAGCCCATAGGGGGCTATGTTGAAAAAGGAATTATCCTCAGATGAAATCTGGAAAGAAGGTTTCGGAGAAACTGCTTAGTGTTCTGTTAATTCATCTGACAGAGTTGCATCTGTATTTCGTGGATCTCTTTGCTAGCCTTAT
>NW_020254852.1:566-1200 GCF_003255815.1 Theropithecus gelada
CAGGGCCAAAGGAAATATCCTCCGATAACAAAGAGAAAAAAGCTTTCTGAGAAACTTCTTTGTGTTCTGTGAAATCATCTCACAGAGTTACAATTATCCCCTCAAGAAGCCTTTCGCTAAGACAGTTCTTGTGGAATGGGCAAAGTGATATTTGGAAGCCCATAGAGGGCTATGCTGAAAAAGGAAATATCCTCAGATGAAATTTGGAAAAAGCTTTCTGAGAAACTCCTTAGTGTTCTGTTAATTCACCTCACAGTGTTACATCTGTATTTCGTGGATCTCTTTGCTAGCCTTATTTCTGTGGAATCTGAGAAGAGATATTTCGGATCCCTTTGAAGACTACAGGTCCAAAGGAAATATCCTCCGATAACAAAGAGAAAGAAGCTTTCTGAGAAACTTCTTTTTGGTCTGCGAAATCATCTCACAGAGTTACATCTTTCCCCTCAAGAAGCCTTTCGCTGAGACAGTTCTTGTGGAATAGGCAAAGTTATATTTGGAACCCCATAGAGGGCTATGGTGAAAAAGGAAATATCCTCAGATGAAATCTGGAAAGAAGCTCTCTGAGAAACTGCTCTGTGATGAGTGACTTCCACTCACAGAGTTACATCTGTATTTCGTGGATCTCTTTGCTAGC
>NW_020254853.1:0-1201 GCF_003255815.1 Theropithecus gelada
TGTGTTTGTGTTGTGTGTGTGTGTTGTGTGTGTGTGCTGTGTGTGGGGGTGTGTGTGTGTTGTGTGTGCTGTGTGTTTGTGTTGTGTGTGTGTTGTGTGTATGTGTGTGTGGTGTGTGTGTGTTTGTGTTGTGTGTGTGTGTTGTGTGTGTGTGGGGTGTGTGTGTGCTGTGTGTATGTGTGTGTGTTGTATGTGTGTGTGGTGTGTGTGTGTTTGTGTTGTGTGTGTGTGTTGTGTGTGTGTGCTGTGTGTGTTTGTGTTGTGTGTGTGTGGGGTGTGTGTTGTGTGTGGGGTGTGTGTGTTGTGTGTGTGTGCTGTGTGTGTGTTGTGTGTGTTGTGTGTGTGTGGGGGGTGTGTGTGTGGTGTGTGTGTTGTGTGTGTGTGTTGGGTGTATGTGTGTGTGTTGTATGTGTGTTGTGTGTGTGCTGTGTGTGTGTGTGTTGTGTGTTGCTGTGTGTGTTGTGTGTGTGTGTTGTGTGTGTGTGTTGTGTGTATGTGTGTGTGGTGTGTGTGTGTTTGTGGTGTGTGTGTGTGTGTGTGGTGTGTGTGTGTGCGCACGATGGCCCTGGCTGGGGTCTTCCGGCTGGAGGACCCCCCCCCCCATTNTGTGTTTGTGTTGTGTGTGTGTGTTGTGTGTGTGTGCTGTGTGTGGGGGTGTGTGTGTGTTGTGTGTGCTGTGTGTTTGTGTTGTGTGTGTGTTGTGTGTATGTGTGTGTGGTGTGTGTGTGTTTGTGTTGTGTGTGTGTGTTGTGTGTGTGTGGGGTGTGTGTGTGCTGTGTGTATGTGTGTGTGTTGTATGTGTGTGTGGTGTGTGTGTGTTTGTGTTGTGTGTGTGTGTTGTGTGTGTGTGCTGTGTGTGTTTGTGTTGTGTGTGTGTGGGGTGTGTGTTGTGTGTGGGGTGTGTGTGTTGTGTGTGTGTGCTGTGTGTGTGTTGTGTGTGTTGTGTGTGTGTGGGGGGTGTGTGTGTGGTGTGTGTGTTGTGTGTGTGTGTTGGGTGTATGTGTGTGTGTTGTATGTGTGTTGTGTGTGTGCTGTGTGTGTGTGTGTTGTGTGTTGCTGTGTGTGTTGTGTGTGTGTGTTGTGTGTGTGTGTTGTGTGTATGTGTGTGTGGTGTGTGTGTGTTTGTGGTGTGTGTGTGTGTGTGTGGTGTGTGTGTGTGCGCACGATGGCCCTGGCTGGGGTCTTCCGGCTGGAGGACCCC
>NW_020254854.1:0-1200 GCF_003255815.1 Theropithecus gelada
TCTATGGGCTTCCAAATATCACTTTGTGAATTCCACAAGAACTGTCTTAGCGAAAGGTTTCTTGAGGGGAAAGGTCTAACTCTGTGGGATGATGTCACAGAACACAAAGCAGTTTCTCAGAAAGCTTCTTTCTCTTTTTTATCAGAGGATATTTCCTTTGGCCCTATAGTCTTCAAAGGGATCCGAAATATTTGTTCTCAGATTCCACAGAAATAAGGCTAGTAAAGAGATCCACGAAATACAGATGTAACTATGTGAGATGAATTTACAGAATTCTAAGCAGCTTCTCAGAAAGCTTCTTTCCAGATTTCATCTGAGGATATTTCCTTTTTCACCATAGCCCTCTATGGGCTTCCAAATATCACTTTGCCAATTCCAGAAGAACTGTCTTAGCGAAAGGCTTCCTGAGGGGGAAGCTGTAACTCTGAGATGATTTCACAGAACACAAAGAAGTTTCTCAGAAATCTTCTTTCTCTTTGTCATTGAAGGATATTCCCTTTGGCCCTATAGTCTTCAAAGGGATGCGAATTATCTGTTCTCAGATTCCACAGAAATAAGGCTAGCAAAGAGATCCACGAAATACAGATGTAAATCTGTGAGATGAATTAACAGAACACTAAGCAGTTTCTCAGAAAGCTTCTTTCCAGACTTCATCGGAGGATATTTCCTTTTTCACCATAGCCCTCTATGGGCTTCCAAATATCACTGCCAATTTCACAAGAACTGTCTTAGCGAAAGGCTTCTTTAGGGGAAAGCTGTAACTGTGTGAGATGATTTCACAGAACACAAAGAAGTTTCTCAGAAAGCTTCTTTCTCTTTGTTATCGGAGGATATTTCTTTTGGCCCTATAGTCTTCAAAGGGATCCGAAATATCTCTTCTCAGATTCCACAGAAAAAAGGCTAGCAAAGAGATCCACGAAATACAGATGTAACTCTGTGAGATGAATTAGAAGAACACTAAGCAGTTTCTCAGAAAGCTTCTTTTCTGATTTCATCTGAGAATATTTCCTTTTTCACCATAGCCCTCTAAGGGCTTCAAAATATCACTTTGTGAATTCCACAAGAACTGTCTTAGCGAAAGCCTTCTCTAGGGGAAAGGTCTAACTCTGTGGGATGATGTCACAGAACACAAAGAAGTTTCTCAGAAAGCTTCTTATTTTTGTTATCAGAGGATATTTCCTTTGGCCCTATAGTCTTCAA
>NW_020254855.1:0-1200 GCF_003255815.1 Theropithecus gelada
AGCCCATAGAGGGCTATGGTGAAAAAGGAAGTATCCTCAGATGAAATATGGAAAGAAGCTTTCTGAGAAACTGCTTATTGTTCTGTAAATTCATCTCACAGAGTTACATCTGTATTTCGTGGATCTCTTTGCTAGCCTTATTTCTGTAGAACATGAGAACAGATATTTCGGATCCCTTTGAAGTCTATGGGGCCAAGGGAATTATCCTACGATAACAAAGAAAAAGAAGCTTTCTGAGAGACTTCTTTGTGTTCTATGAAATTATCTCACAGAGTTACAGCTATCCCCTCAAATAGCCTTTCGCAAAGACAGTTCTTGTGGAATTTGCAAAGCATTATTTGGAAGGCCATAGAGGGCTATGGTGAAAAAGGAAATATCCTCAGATGAAATCTGGAAAGAAGCTTTCTGAGAAACTGCTCTGTGTTGTGAGACTTCCACTAACAAAGCTACATCTGCATTTCCTGGATCTCTTTGCTAGCTTTATTTCTGTGGAATCTGAGAAGAAATACTTCGGATCCCTTTGAAGACTACGGGGCCAAAGGAAATATCCTCGGATAACAAAGGGAAAGAAGCTTTCTGGGAGACTTCTTTGTGTTCCGTGAAATCATCTCCCAGAGTTACAGCATTCCCTCCAGATGCCTTTCCCTAAGACAGTTCTTGTGGAATTGGCAAAGAGATATTTGGAAGCCCATAGAGGGCTATGGTGAAAAAGGAAGTATCCTCAGATGAAATCTGGAAAGAAGCTTTCTGAGAAACTGCTCTGTGTTGTGAGACTTCCACTTACAAAGCTACATCTGCATTTCCTGGATCTCTTTGCTAGCTTTATTTCTGTGGAATCTGAGAAGATATACTTCGGATCCCTTTGAAGACTACGGGGCCAAAGGAAATATCCTCGGATAACAAAGGGAAAGAAGCTTTCTGAGAGACCTCTTTGTGTTCCGTGAAATCATCTCCCAGAGTTACAGCATTCCCTCCAGATGCCTTTCGCTAAGACAGTTCTTGTGGAATTGGCAAAGAGATATTTGGAAGCCCATAGAGGGCTATGGTGAAAAAGGAAGTATCCTCAGATGAAATTTGGAAAGAAGCTTTCTGAGAAACTGCTTAGTGTTCTGTTAATTCATCTCACAGAGTTACATCTCTGTTTCGTGGATCTCTTTGCCAGCCTTATTTCTGTGGAATCTGAGAAAAGATATTTCGGAT
>NW_020254856.1:0-1200 GCF_003255815.1 Theropithecus gelada
CATTATATATAATATATACATTATATTATATAATAATATTTATATAATATACAATATAAAATATAATATATACTATATATAATATAATACAATATATAATATATATTGGTTTAATAAAATATAGCATTAAAATATATTACAAAACTTATTTCATAATATATATTTTATATTATAATATTAATATATAATATATTGCATATATGATATATATTACTATATTATATAATTATAATATAAATTATATATTATTATATATTGTAAGATTATATAATACATATTATATATTAATATATAATGTTATATATGTTTCACATAAATATTATATATAATATAATATATAATATATATAATCCATATTAAATACATATATTAAATATAATATATTAAAACCTCATTAATAGTAAGAGATTATTTTTATATTGAAATGATAATATATTATATATTATATAATATATAGTATAATCTGTTATACTATATATCAATATATATTTTCTATTGATTATACTATATATCAATATATATTTTACATTGATTATACTATATTATCAATATAAAAATAATCTCTTTCTATTAATGAGGTTTTAATATATTTTTTCATTAAAGTCTTATAAATCTGGTGTGCATTTCATGCTTACAGCACATCTCCATTAATACTAGCCACAATTCAGGAGTTCAGTAGACATGAACTAGCGGCTTGCATATTGGAGAGCGCATCTCCAGAGTTTCTTAGGTAATTTGACTTCTTCAAGGGGCCTTAATCCTGGCCTAAGGAGCCTAGATTTACTTTGCTAGGGCTGTTTTCAACAAGGGCATGCATAATTCTAGTTGGGTAAGAGTAGTACAGGGTGAGAAAAACAAAAAAAGGGATGTATGGGATTCTGAACCCAACCCATCCAATCTTTAGAGATGCACTGGTGTCAACTTCAAGCTACCTTGCCACAGATGCTATTGAGCCGAATCATAAGGAAATGGAAGACTAGGTTGCAATGGGGCAGATGAAGTCCAGTTTATACTCCCACTCTGGAGGGTCTGTAGTACTTTTCTTAGCTGTTGCTGGGAATTTGTCTAGTTTATGTTCCCTGCTGTGTGTCTATAGTGATACTTAAGAAGAATGGACAGTCCCATAGGAGATTAGAGGTGGGAGGGGCTTTATGGGTTCTTTGGTGCAACCTCCTCATTTTACCGTTGAGGACAGTGACA
>NW_020254857.1:0-664 GCF_003255815.1 Theropithecus gelada
CAGAGTTACATCTGTATTTCGTGGATCTCTTTGCAATTTTATTTCTGTGGAATCTGAGAACAGATATTTCGGATCCGTTTGAAGACTATAGGCCAAAGGAAATATCCTCCGATAACAAAGAGAAAGAAGCTTTCTGAGACACCTCTTTGTGTTTTCTGAAATCATCTCACAGAGTTACAGCTTTCCCCTCAAGAAGACTTTCGCTATACAGTTCTTGTGGAATCGGCAAACACATATTTGGAAGCCCTTAGAGGGCTACGGTGAATAAGGAAATATCCTCAGATGAAATCTGGAAAGAAGCTTTCTGAGAAACTGCTGAGTGTTCTGTTATTTCATCTCACAGAATTACATCTGTATTTGGTGGATCTCTTTGCTAGCCCTATTTCTGTGGAATCTGAGAACAGATATTTCAGATCCCTTTGAAGACTCTAGGGCCAAAGGAAATATCCTCCAATAACAAAGAGAAAGAAGCTTTCTGAGAAAATTCTTTGTGTTCCGTGAAATCATATCAGAGAGATACAGCTTTCCCCTCCAGAAGCCTTTCGCTAAGACAGTTCTTGTGGAATTGGCAAAGTGATATTTGGAAGTCCATAGAGGGGACTTTGAAAAAGGAAATATCCTCAGATGAAATCTGCAAAGAAGCTTTCTGAGAAACTGCTGAGTG
>NW_020254857.1:693-1200 GCF_003255815.1 Theropithecus gelada
AGTGTTCTGTTAATTCATCTCACAGAGTTACATCTGTATTTCGTGGATCTCTTTGCTAGCCTTATTTCTGTGGAATCTCAGAACAGATATTTCATATCCCCTTGAAGACTATAGGGCCAAAGGAAATATCCTCCGATAACAAAGAGAAAGAAGCTTTCTGAGAAACTTCTTTGTGTTCTGTGAAACCATCTCACAGAGTTACAGCTTTTCCCTCAAGAGGTCTTTCGCTAAGACAGTTCTTGTGGAATTGGCAAAGTGATATTTGGAAGCCCATAGAGGGCTATGGTGAATAAGGAAATATCCTCAGATGATATCTGGAAAGAAGCTTTCTGACAAACTGCTGAGTGTTCTGTTAATTCATCTCACGGAGTTCCATCTGTATTTCGTGGATCTCTTTGCTAGCCTTATTTTGTGGAATCTGAGAACAGATATTTCGGATCCCTTTGAAGGCTAGAGGGCCAAAGGAAATATCCTCCGATAACAAAAAGAAACAAGCTTTCTGAGAAA
>NW_020254858.1:0-1200 GCF_003255815.1 Theropithecus gelada
GTCAAAGATCTTAAAAATCTTTGATTTTTAAATCATATCTGCAGATATGATTTTAACAATCATAACAGAAACATAAAGTATGAGACATAAGACCACAAGACTATCAAGGAAATATGCCCTAATACTAACAAAGTTTGTGTTAATTTACAAACAGTAGAATGAGGAACTAATAGATAGTGTTTACTCTGTGCCAATAAATGTTCCAGGAGATTGACAAGAAATAACTCATGTAACTCATTGCAGCAATTTACAGAGGTAGGTATTACTGTAGCACCCTATGAACAGATGAGGAAACTGAGGGACAGACAGGACAAGCAAGTTGCATGCAGCCCAGGAGACAGACTCAGGGTTCCTGCTCTGCACACTGCACTACTACTTTCACACATCCTCGGGTGCGATCTTTCTTCCTCTTTAGGAACAAAAGCCTGTGCCCGAGGAAGCAGGACTTCCCTCTCACCAGGGTACTCTCTGCTTTTTCTTTTCTTTTCTTTAATTTTCTTTCTTTTTTTTTTTTTTTTTTTTTGACGAGTCTTGCCCTGTCACCCAGGCTGGAGTGCAATGGCGTGATCTTGGCTCACTGCAACCTCTGTGTCCTGGGTTGAAAGGATTCTCCTGCCTCAGCCTCCCGAGTACCTAGAATTACAGGTGCCCACTACCATGCCCACGTAATTTTTGTAATTTTAGTAGAGATGGGGTTTCTGCATGTTGCCCAGGCTGATCTCAAACTCCTGACCTCATGATCCACCTGCCTCAGCCTCCCAAAGTGCTGGGATTACAGGACTGAGCCACCTTGCACGGCCCCTACTCCCTGCTCTTGATGCTGTCGGTTATAGATACCACAGGTTCTATTAGGATCAGACTCCTCTTGAGGCCCCACATAGCGGGTACTGTGTACTATCAACAAATTTCCCTCAGGGTCCCTAGAACAGAGCTTTGCCTATTGGGCCTCAACAGAAGCTGGAACTGAATAAAAGTTCACTAGCCCGAGACATTTAGAACAACAGACTAGATGTTATTTTTCTGCCAGATCTTATATGGTACAGAGAGGATTCTTCAAAACATGATTTAGCCTCTTGGAGAAAACAGGTGGTTCCGTGCCTGTGTCCAAAATCAATAACTGCTATTCTACCTCTAGGTCCATCCCCACCTGACGGCAAACAGGGAAAGTTTCAAAATACTTTGGTACCTCTGTCTTCTAAC
>NW_020254859.1:0-1200 GCF_003255815.1 Theropithecus gelada
ACAGAACCACACCGTCTGCAAGCTCCTGCCTCCAGCATGCAACAGGTGACTCCTCCATCTTCTGACTGGAAGCATCTGGGTGGTCAAAGCCAGACATGCCTAGAACAGGACGCAGGGAGTGGGAGTGTTAGAGGCTCACCTTGTCATGCTGGCCACTGGGTGGCAGGGGCTGGTTTCAGCGAAGGCACAACTGGGGTGGGTGTTACTGCCTTTGCTGAAACGGGCCCCTGGATAGGTAGAGCTGGCCAGGAACTGCTGGTCTTACCCTGGCTGCACTCCTTGGTGAACAGGAGAAGCAAAAACTCAGACCCAGCCAGCCCTCTCCAACCAAGTGCTAGTTCCTGTTTCTGATGCCTCCACCCACAGGGCCCTGTTTCCCCGTGGTGCCCACTACTCCATACCCGGGAGACCCAGGTTGTCTCTGCAACACAGTGAGAGGCTGCAGACCTGGGAATCATGGCGGGTGTTGGGGCCTTACCGTGCTCAGGATTCCCTGGGAAACACTGCGTGCCTGACACGCTTCAATACGAGCAGAAGGAGGTTACCCTCTAGAATCTAGAGTCTGGGAAGAGGAAGACGGCCCCTTTCTCGGAGGCCACAGCTATGGCTGCCACATCTGTAGACCGCTGCTAGCAGCAGCAGTGCAGTGAAACCCCCAATAGAGCTCCTCCACCCCACGCTACAGGGCACGTAAACCTGATAGTGCCCCCAAATCACCTCACTGCCCCCATCTGTGCAGCCAGGGATAGTGCCCCTAACCAGCTGGGGGTAGTGACAGCCCAGATAGCGCCCCCAACCTGCCCCCCTGTCATAACAGTGCAGGAGCTGATAGCGCCCCTAACCCTCTTCCCAGCTGGTGGTGCGGCCCCAGTAGCACATGCAACCACCCCCACCACCAGGCAGTATAGCCAACCCCACCGTCCCACGCCCCCAACACCCCACCCGCAAGGTGACCTTGAAAGGACCCTATCCAGGGTAGTGCATCCCTGGAGAGCTCACCTACCCTGCCACCTTTCTACCATGCTGGCCAAGCTGCAATCTCCATCACCTCCACAAACCTCAGTGAAGCGAGCCTAGGTGCCACAAGCTCAACCCTCCAGCTTGTGGTATGTGGATCCCACTTCTCGTTCTCTAAGCTGGGCTCCCAGCTTCAATTCTGATTGGATGAGAGCAAGTCTTAGGACAACCAATCACAGCATG
>NW_020254860.1:0-1200 GCF_003255815.1 Theropithecus gelada
TTGTGATTCAGGACACATGAGTTTCAGGACAGATTTTATGGGGAAGGGGTGATAAAGAAGACCATTTATAAAATTTACAGAGTGAAGTAGTCAGATTTAGAACAAGTGCAAATTGACATAAAATTACAATTTATAATAGATTTATTTTTCAAATTTCAAATTTACCAAAATCCATGAAAAGTTGAAATTTCTAATTTTTGTAAAACTGGTGGTAGGTCTGTCTCTTTCCCTATTAAGATAAATGGTGCCCACTAAATCCCTGCTCTCTTATATAAAAAGTCTGGGAACATAGCTCCAAATTCTCTGAGTACTTATTTTTTCAAGCAGCTTCAAGGAGGAGAGATTTTATTTTGAGATAAGGATTCATTTTGCATGTGGATTCCATACAGAGTGATTTTATTTATTTCTGAATGGAAGGTTTCTTTGATGTTCTGGACAGCATAAACTTACAATTAACTGCTCAATTAAGTTTACTTTCAGATAAACAAGTATAAATTCGGTACTCTGGCAATATGTTGAACCACTTAACTTTTCATGACTGTTTTATTTTTGAGGTAAGAGTATTAGTTTTGTTCTTTTTTCCAGCTTTATTGAGCTATAATTGACAAATAAAATTATATATGTTTAAAGTGTATAATGGGATGATTTGTTATCTATGCACATTGTGAAATGATTACCAGGATCAATTTAATTAATATATTAATCACTTGATATAGTTCCCTTTTTGTGAGGATCTTTTTTAGCAAATGTCAAGTGTACAATACAATATTATTAACTGTCATCCTCATGTGGTATATTAGATTCTCAGAACTCATTTTATAACTGAATGTTTATAAAATTTGACCAACATCTCCCCACTTCCTCCATTCACAAATCCCTAGCAATCACTATTCTTTTCTCTGTTTCTGTAAGTTTGTCCTTTTTTTTTTTTAAGATTACACGGTAAATGATGCCATACAATAGTTATCTTTCTCTGTCTAGCTTATTTCACTTAGCAGAATATCCTCCAGGTTTAGCCATGTTGTCACAAATCGCAGGACTTCCTTTTTTGTAAGTATAAACAAACAATATTTTATTGTGTTTGTGTATAAATAGCTATATAAATCTATATCACATTTTATTCATTCGTCTAATGACAGACACTTAAGTAGTTTGCATATGTTGACTACTGTGAAGAGTGCTACAATAAACATGGTTGCT
>NW_020254861.1:0-1200 GCF_003255815.1 Theropithecus gelada
CACGGAGGGGAACATCACATACCGGGGCCTGTCGGGGGCTGGGGGGCGGGGGGAAGGAGAGCATTAGGACAAATACCTAATGTAAATGACAAGTTGATGGGTGCAACAACCAACATGGCACATATATACCTGCATATCCAGTCTGCAGTGGTGCACATGTACCCCAGAACTTAAAGTATAATAATAAAAAATAAATAAAGGGAAATTAAATAAGAAAAGAAAAAAAGAAACTCCAGTACGTTATAAGAAAATACCTTAAAATATCCTCCAGACAGCCCAGTGCCCGTGGGTTTCTCTGGTGTCCGACCTCACAGGATAATTTTTGTGCCTTACATGTCACAGAAGCAGTCATAATCAGAGACGGAGGGCCCTTCTCATCTTTGGGAGATGCTGAAAGGCCAGTGTCCACCGGCCCTAACATTTCATTTCTGCCCCCGTTTTCCTGTAAAGAGACAGAGGAAACGGGACAGCGGCCTTCGGGGTCAGCATTCGGGAGCTGCCTGGTGGCAGGCGAGGACCCGAGGCATTAGCGGCGTCCTCAGCTCCTGGGCCTGCTGAGCTCTGACCCACTCTCGGGTGGCTCAGAGGTGGCCGGTTCACTTCGAGAAGCCCAGGGAACAGATTCTTCCTGAATGAGTTTCGGAGAACAACCTGCACCCTGGCAGCTTCCCAGCAGCTGGAAGTGGAGGCAGGAGGAGACCCGAGGTCGGGAGTCTCTAAAGTGTTTGCCTTTTTCACTCTTGATGGAGAAAAGCCCAGATGTGACTGTGGTTGGACGAGGTCCTATCACATGGCATGTGTGGGTTCTGGGCTCACATGGCTATTCCGGGGGCATCCAGGGTACTTAGGGGTCGCCCTTTAGCCTTCAGAGAGCTGCCTGGGAAGTGCTCACCTTGCGCACAGCTGTGGCCCCTCCAGCTGCAGGATTCCCCTCCTCCTGCTCCCCAATCCTTCCCACCCAGAACCCCTCTTCTCCCTCTCCTTGCTCCCTCCCACCCCCTGGCCCCTCCCACTCCCAGCATCCTCTCTCCCACTTCCAGCCCCTCCCACTCCCAGCATCCTCTCGCCCACCCTCTAGCCCCTCCCACTCCCAGCATCCTCTCTCCCACTCCCAGGCCCACCCACTCCCAGCATCCTCTCCCACTCCCAGCATCCTCTCTCCCACTCCCAGCATCCTCTCTCCCACCCCCGGCCCCTCCC
>NW_020254862.1:0-1200 GCF_003255815.1 Theropithecus gelada
CACGGAGGGGAACATCACATACCGGGGCCTGTCGGGGGCTGGGGGGCTGGGGGAAGGAGAGCATTAGGACAAATACCTAATGTAAATGACAAGTTGATGGGTGCAACAACCAACATGGCACATATATACCTGCATATCCAGTCTGCAGTGGTGCACATGTACCCCAGAACTTAAAGTATAATAATAAAAAATAAATAAAGGGAAATTAAATAAGAAAAGAAAAAAAGAAACTCCAGTACGTTATAAGAAAATACCTTAAAATATCCTCCAGACAGCCCAGTGCCCGTGGGTTTCTCTGGTGTCCGACCTCACAGGATAATTTTTGTGCCTTACATGTCACAGAAGCAGTCATAATCAGAGACGGAGGGCCCTTCTCATCTTTGGGAGATGCTGAAAGGCCAGTGTCCACCGGCCCTAACATTTCATTTCTGCCCCCGTTTTCCTGTAAAGAGACAGAGGAAACGGGACAGCGGCCTTCGGGGTCAGCATTCGGGAGCTGCCTGGTGGCAGGCGAGGACCCGAGGCATTAGCGGCGTCCTCAGCTCCTGGGCCTGCTGAGCTCTGACCCACTCTCGGGTGGCTCAGAGGTGGCCGGTTCACTTCGAGAAGCCCAGGGAACAGATTCTTCCTGAATGAGTTTCGGAGAACAACCTGCACCCTGGCAGCTTCCCAGCAGCTGGAAGTGGAGGCAGGAGGAGACCCGAGGTCGGGAGTCTCTAAAGTGTTTGCCTTTTTCACTCTTGATGGAGAAAAGCCCAGATGTGACTGTGGTTGGACGAGGTCCTATCACATGGCATGTGTGGGTTCTGGGCTCACATGGCTATTCCGGGGGCATCCAGGGTACTTAGGGGTCGCCCTTTAGCCTTCAGAGAGCTGCCTGGGAAGTGCTCACCTTGCGCACAGCTGTGGCCCCTCCAGCTGCAGGATTCCCCTCCTCCTGCTCCCCAATCCTTCCCACCCAGAACCCCTCTTCTCCCTCTCCTTGCTCCCTCCCACCCCCTGGCCCCTCCCACTCCCAGCATCCTCTCTCCCACTTCCAGCCCCTCCCACTCCCAGCATCCTCTCGCCCACCCTCTAGCCCCTCCCACTCCCAGCATCCTCTCTCCCACTCCCAGGCCCACCCACTCCCAGCATCCTCTCCCACTCCCAGCATCCTCTCTCCCACTCCCAGCATCCTCTCTCCCACCCCCGGCCCCTCCC
>NW_020254863.1:0-455 GCF_003255815.1 Theropithecus gelada
AGGAGGATATGTCCTTTGGCCCTATAGTCTTCAAAGGGATCCGAAATATCTGTTATCAGATCCTACAGGAATAAGGCTAGCAAAGAGATCCACGAAATACAGATGTAACTCTGTGAGTGGAAGTCACACATCACAGAGCAATTTCTGAGAAAGCTTCTTTGCACATTTCATGTGAGGACTTTTGCTTTTTCACCATAGCCCTCTATGGGCTTCCAAATACCACTTTGCCAGTTCCACAAGAACTGTCTAAAGGAAAGGCTTCTTCAGGGGAATGCTGTAACTCTGTGAGATGATTTCACAGAACACAAAGAAGTTTCTCAGAAAGCTTCTTTCTCTTTGATATCGGAGGATATTTCCTTTGGCACTATAGTCTTCAAAGGGATCCGAAATATCTGTTCTCAGATTCCACAGAAATAAGGCTAGCAAAGAGATCCACGAAATACAGATGTAACTCT
>NW_020254863.1:503-1199 GCF_003255815.1 Theropithecus gelada
CACGAAACAGAGATGTAACTCTGTGAGATGAATTAACAGAACACTAAGCAGTTTCTCAGAAAGCTTCTTTCCAGATTTCATCTGAGGATATTTCCTTTTTCACCATAGCCATCTAGGGGTTCCAAATATCACTTTGCCAATTTAACAAGAACTGTCTTAGCGAAAGGCCTCTTGAGGGGAAAGCTGTAACTCAGTGAGATGATTTCACGAACTCAGAGAAGTTTCTCAGAAAGCTTATTTCTCTTTGTTATCGGAGGATAATTCCTTAGGACCTATAGTCTTCAAAGGGATCCGAAATATCTGTTCTCAGATTTCACAGAAATAAGGCTAGCATAGAGATCCACGAAACAGAGATGTAACACTATGAGATGAATTAACAGAACACTAAGCAGCTTCTCAGAAAGCTTCTTTCCAGATTTCATCTGAGGATATTTCCTTTCTCACCATAGCCCTCTATGGGCTCCAAATATCACTTTGTCAATTCCACAAGAACTGTCTTAGCGAAAGCCTTCTGGAGAGGAAAGCTGTAACTCTGTGAGATGATTCACAGAACACAAAGAATTTTCTCAGAAAGCTTCTTTCTGTTTGTTATCGAAGATATTTCCTTTGGCCCTATAGTCTTCAAAGGGATCCGAAATATCTGTTCTAAGATTCCACAGAAATAAGGCTAGCAAAGAGATCCACGAAACCCAGATG
>NW_020254864.1:0-1199 GCF_003255815.1 Theropithecus gelada
AGCTTTCCCCTCAAGAAGCCTTTTGCTAAGACAGTTCTTGTGGAATTGGCAAAGTGATATTTGGAAGCCCATAGAGGGCTATGGTAAAAAAGGAAATATCCTCAGATGAAATCTGCAAAGAAGCTTTCTGATTAACTGCTTAGTGTTTTGTGAGTTCATCTCACAGAGTTACATCTGTATTTCGTGGATCTCTTTGCTAGCCTTATTTCGGTGGAATCTGAGAATAGATATTTCGGATCCGTTTGAAGACTATAGGGCCAATGGAAATATCCTCCAATAACAAAGAGAAGGGTGCAGCAGACCAACATGGCACAAGTATACATATGTAACAAACGTGCACGTCATGCACATGTACCCTACAACTTAAAGTATAATAATAATAAATAAATTTAAAAAAAAAGAAGCTTTCTGTGAAACTTCTTTGCGTTCTGTGAAATCATCTCACAGAGTTACAGCTTTCCCCTCAAGAAGCCTTTCGCTAAGACAGTTATTGTGGAATTGGCAATGATATATTTGGAAGCCCATAGAGGGCTATGGTGAAAAAGGAAATATCCTCTGATGAAATCTGGACAGAAGCTTTCTGACAATCTGCTTAGTGTTCTGTTAATTCAACTCACAGAGTTACATCTGTATTTCGTGGATCTCTTTGCTAGCCTTATTTCTGTGGAATCTGAGAACAGATATTTCGGATCCCTTTGAAGACTATAGGGCCAAAGGAAATCTCCTCCGATAACAAATAGAAAGAAGCTTTCTGAGAAACTTCTTTGTGTTCTGTGAAATCATCTCACAGAGTTACAGCTTTCCCCTCAAGAAGCCTTTCGCTAAGACAGTTCTTGTGGAATTGTCAAGGTGATATTTGGAAGCGCATAGAGGGATGCGGTGAAAAAGGAAATATCCTCAGATGAAATCTAGAAAGAAGCTTTCTGAGAGACTGCTTAGTATTCTGTTCATTCATCTCACAGAGTTACATCTGCATTTCGTGGATCTGTTTGCTAGCCCTATTTCTGTGGAAAGTGAGAACAGATATTTCGGATCCCTTTGAAGACTATAATGCCAAAGGAATATATCCTCCGATAACAAAGAGAAGGGTGCAGCAGACCAACATGGCACAAGTATACATATGTAACAAACGTGCACGTTATGCACATGTACCCTACAACTTAAAGTATAATACTAATAAATAAATTTAAAAAAAAAGA